>NC_137506.1:25365776-25573276 GCF_041902795.1 Electrophorus electricus | reverse complement strand
TATTAATGTGTGTATGTATGTATGTGTGTGTGTGTGTGTATATATATGTATTATTGTGTGTATGTATGTATGTGTGTGTGTGTGTATATATATGTATTAATGTGTGTATGTATGTATGTGTGTGTGTGTATATATATGTATTAATGTGTGTATGTATGTATGTGTGTGTGTGTGTATATATATGTATTAATGTGTGTATGTATGTATGTGTGTGTGTGTGTGTATATATATGTATTATTGTGTGTATGTATGTATGTGTGTGTGTGTGTATATATATGTATTAATGTGTGTATGTATGTATGTGTGTGTGTGTATATATATGTATTAATGTGTGTATGTATGTATGTGTGTGTGTATATATATGTATTAATGTGTGTATGTATGTATGTGTGTGTGTGTATATATATGTATTTGTGTGTATGTATGTATGTGTGTGTGTGTATATATATGTATTAATGTGTGTATGTATGTATGTGTGTGTGTATATATATATGTATTAATGTGTGTATGTATGTATGTGTGTGTGTATATATATGTATTAATGTGTGTATGTATGTATGTGTGTGTGTATATATATGTATTAATGTGTGTATGTATGTATGTGTGTGTGTGTATATATATGTATTAATGTGTGTATGTATGTATGTGTGTGTGTATATATATGTATTAATGTGTGTATGTATGTATGTGTGTGTGTGTATATATATGTATTAATGTGTGTATGTATGTATGTGTGTGTGTATATATATGTATTAATGTGTGTATGTATGTATGTGTGTGTGTGTATATATATGTATTAATGTGTGTATGTATGTATGTGTGTGTGTATATATATGTATTAATGTGTGTATGTATGTATGTGTGTGTGTGTATATATATGTATTAATGTGTGTATGTATGTGTGTGTGTGTATATATATGAATGTGTGTATGTATGTATGTGTGTGTGTATATATATGTATGTATGTATTAATGTGTGTATGTATGTATGTGTGTGTGTATATATATGTATGTGTGTGTGTATGTATCTATGTGTGTGTGTGTATATATATGTATTAATGTGTGTATGTATGTATGTGTGTGTGTGTATATATATGTATTAATGTGTGTATGTATGTGTGTGTGTGTGTGTGTATATATATATGTATTAATGTGTGTATGTATGTATGTGTGTGTGTGTATATATATGTATTAATGTGTGTATGTATGTATGTGTGTGTGTGTGTATGTATGTATGTGTGTGTGTGTATATATGTATTAATGTGTGTATGTATGTATGTGTGTCTGTGTATATATGTATTAATGTGTGTATGTATGTATGTGTGTGTGTGTGTGTGTATATATATGTATTAATGTGTGTATGTATGTATGTGTGTGTGTGTATATATATGTATTAATGTGTGTATGTATGTGTGTGTGTGTGTGTATGTATGTATGTGTGTGTGTGTATATATATGTATTAATGTGTGTATGTATGTATGTGTGTGTATATATGTATTAATGTGTGTATGTATGTGTGTGTGTATATATGTATTAATGTGTGTATGTATGTATGTGTGTGTATATATGTATTAATGTGTGTATGTATGTATGTGTGTGTGTATATATATGTATTAATGTATGTATGTATGTGTGTGTGTATATATATGTATTAATGTGTGTATGTATGTATGTGTGTCTGTATATATATGTATTAATGTGTGTATGTATGTATGTGTGTGTATATATATGTATTAATGTGTGTATGTATGTGTGTGTGTGTGTGTATATATATATGTATTAATGTGTGTATGTATGTATGTGTGTGTGTGTATATATATGTATTAATGTGTGTATGTATGTATGTGTGTGTGTGTGTATGTATGTATGTGTGTGTGTGTATATATGTATTAATGTGTGTATGTATGTATGTGTGTCTGTGTATATATGTATTAATGTGTGTATGTATGTATGTGTGTGTGTGTGTGTATATATATGTATTAATGTGTGTATGTATGTATGTGTGTGTGTGTATATATATGTATTAATGTGTGTATGTATGTGTGTGTGTGTGTGTATGTATGTATGTGTGTGTGTGTATATATATGTATTAATGTGTGTATGTATGTATGTGTGTGTATATATGTATTAATGTGTGTATGTATGTGTGTGTGTATATATGTATTAATGTGTGTATGTATGTATGTGTGTGTATATATGTATTAATGTGTGTATGTATGTATGTGTGTGTGTGTATATATATGTATTAATGTGTGTATGTATGTATGTGTGTGTGTATATATATGTATTAATGTATGTATGTATGTGTGTGTGTATATATATGTATTAATGTGTGTATGTATGTATGTGTGTCTGTATATATATGTATTAATGTGTGTATGTATGTATGTGTGTGTATATATATGTATTAATGTATGTATGTATGTGTGTCTGTATATATATGTATTAATGTGTGTATGTATGTGTGTCTGTATATATATGTATTAATGTGTGTATGTATGTATGTGTGTGTATATATATGTATTAATGTGTGTATGTATGTGTGTGTGTGTATATATATATGTATTAATGTGTGTATGTGTGTGTGTGTATATATATATGTATTAATGTGTGTATGTATGTGTGTGTGTGTATATATATGTATTAATGTGTGTATGTATGTATGTGTGTGTGTGTATATATATGTATTAATGTGTGTATGTATGTATGTGTGTGTGTGTATATATATGTATTAATGTGTGTATGTATGTATGTGTGTGTGTGTGTATATATATGTATTAATGTGTGTATGTATGTATGTGTGTGTGTATATATATGTATTAATGTGTGTATGTATGTATGTATGTGTGTGTGTGTGTATATATATGTATTAATGTGTGTATGTATGTGTGTGTGTGTATATATATGTATTAATGTGTGTATGTATGTGTGTGTGTGTGTATATATGTATTAATGTGTGTATGTATGTATGTGTGTGTGTATATATGTATTAATGTGTGTATGTATGTGTGTGTGTATATATGTATTAATGTGTGTATGTATGTGTGTGTGTATATATGTATTAATGTGTGTATGTATGTGTGTGTGTATATATATATATATATATATATGTATTAATGTGTGTATGTATGTATGTGTGTGTGTGTATATATATGTATTAATGTATGTATGTATGTATGTGTGTGTGTGTATATATATGTATTAATGTATGTATGTATGTATGTGTGTGTGTGTATATATATATGTATTAATGTGTGTGTGTGTATGTATGTGTGTGTGTATATATATGTATTAATGTGTGTATGTATGTGTGTGTGTGTGTATATATATGTATTAATGTGTGTATGTATGTATGTGTGTGTGTATGTATGTATTAATGTGTGTATGTATGTATGTGTGTGTGTATGTATGTATTAATGTGTGTATGTATGTATGTGTGTGTGTGTATGTATGTATGTATGTATGTATGTATGTGTGTATATGTATCTGTGTGTATGTATATATATATATATATATGTGTGTGTGTGTGTGTGTGTGTGTGTGTGTGTGTGTGTATATATGTATATGTATGTGTATATTTGTGTTTGGTTTGTCCTTGTGTTCACTGATTACACCCAGCTCCAGATCTGCAATTTACTCAACCAAGCTTTTGCATGATAATTTATTAAAATCAAATGAGTTCTCTAGTAGATTCTTGTGTGTTGTAGTAGAGTTCCCAGGTTCTCCTAAGATTTCATAATGGAGGCTAGGTTGGTAGTATATAGAATCAATAGCTTGCCAGCAGTCAATCAAGTTTTGTAATGTAAGATTCAGAGAAATTTTAGGTTCCAAGGTTACATAGCTAGGGACAGTTGTTTTGACCTTCATTGTTATACCTTGTAAATAAGCAATTACACCATGTAATCTCTCAAATAGTTTTAAAATGTTCTTTTTGTAAACATTTGATTGATGCCACAATGAAGTCAGTAGCTTTTTGTCTCAACTGGTCACCGTTTTGTTTGTTTGTTTTTTTGTTAGTCTAGTAGTGCCCAGTGCACCCCAGTAGGTGCCGGAGTTCAGCAATTTCCCTGCTAAAACAGTCTGGATTCAACTTTTCAGTGAATTACCATGCTTAGTAAGTGTTTTAGAGCAGGGCAGTGGTCCTATGACCGGAATTGGACACCCCTGGTTTAGGGCTTGAATGTGCCTGATTTGCAGCATCTTCTAGAAACGTTCTGGGGATCCTGCGAACATTTTTGTTTTTTCCCTTTACTGGCTTGCATGACTACATGAAGGGCGTAGTAATGGACAACAAGTAAAATGAGGTGTATTTGATTAAGGGGAAAAAAAAAAAAAAAGTGCCAAGCATGGGATTCCCAGGACTGGTACTGGGAATGATTGTTGTTAAATGATAATAATTTTTGAGCAGAATGTGCTTTAAAGAATATAGCAGACTTTATATTAAAACCAAGCCCATGTTTTGAGTACACAGTGTATTTGTTAATAACTTTAAATGAAAGAAGAAGACTTAAAATCTGCTGGCATGTTAGGTATACTGTTGGTTAAGGAATGTTGATTGGGGTCATCCTCAAGAACAACAGAAAAGGCTGCATGTGACAGCACATTTAAAAAGGAATAATTAATTATTACTTTACTATTCAAAAAGTATGTCTTGTCTTATTGCTTCCAGGAGTTTTTTTTTTAGAAGCTCACATGTTCAAACTTTCAAATGTTCCAAACCAGTATTCCAGGTGGAGTGGCTGATAGTGTTGTTGTGTGTGTGTGTGTGTGTGTGTGTGTATATAATTGTAAGTTTCTTTAGGGTCTTCATAAGTGCTATATAAATCTCATGTATTATTGTTGTTGTTGTTGTTGTTGTTGTTGTTAGCACTAAAATCCACTTGAAAACAATGCAGTTGAAGGACGATTTGAGGTGCAGAGGGACAATGAGTGAGAGAAGACCAGTGTGATTAATATCTGCACAGAAAATTTTTATTGTAACACAGAATACACACTGGTTTTTGTTTGGTTTTTTTTTTGTTTGTTTGTTTTTTGTGATGTTTATTCTGTTCCTGAAGAATAGAACAATTTTAACCTAGCTTTGTCATACTTGATATTCAAGTCAGCAGGTCCTAAAACTTGTATTTAAAATATGCTTACCCTAATTATAGTGCTTGGTCCATTTTATCAGTACTTTAGTGCTTAAGTTCATATAGTGCAGAGCAGTTAGTACCATAAAAAGCAGTGGTTTTCAAGCCTTTGTTTTCTAGCTATAGGCTATATTAAAAATACAAGATTTACATGAAAGAATATACATCACAGTGAATAAATAAGTGAATGAAATGTAATAATTTTGTAATTTGTTTCCTATTGTTGTTAATCAGGAGGCTTTTAAGACAGGTCAGAAATCTTAGCTGCCTAGCAGAGCCTGGCTGTCTTGTGAAGGCAATGCTGAACCTTCGTAATGGAAAACTGGACACTCTGCTTCATCAGCATGTTCCTACATGGTTGACTCAAGTTCAGTATGTTTGTTTATTAGCGTATTATCAGGCTGATTTGTGAATGACTCCCCTACTCTTAGGAGAGAATTTTGCAAAATGACATGTTCCTAGTTCAATAACAAGGTGTTTTTTTTAACTAGATAGCTTTACACAGTGAATAGATTCACTTTTCCATGAGTTCAGGAGCTTATTCATCACTTTTCATTATATTTTGTCTTCTGTCCCAGGACTTAGACCACTACGCTTATAAAGCAGTGTCATTCACAGTTTATATCGAGTCTTCCTAAGTCCTGTGTTATCAGGCCAGTTCTTACTCCATGTACTCCAATTATCTGAGAGCTCTATAAAGGAATGTGTCAGGCAATGGGCAGGGCTATTCTTGCCTCCTGTTCTGAAGCATGCTCCTTTGTAAGACTCCAGATTTGGGCAGTGACCTCACCATGATTCCCCTGGGCTGACCATAAAGTCCATGGCTCAATGAAATGGCTTCATGCAAATGAGAGTGCTCCAAATCTTTGGGGTAAATCGCAACATCACAACCAGGTCATCAGATGTTCTTGAGAACTTTTATCTGCTAGACATGCCTGAGTTGGCTTTTACTAGAGTGCACATTTAAACCATTTTGTTATTATTAAAAATTTGTACTATTTTCATTAATTTCTGAGGTCATAGTGACAGTGTTGTCTTGAATAGAGTTGGTGGCGGTGTGTCAAGCTGTACACAGGCAAAAGACAAGCGCAGACAGCTGTTTCTGTAAATTCATTCCTGTCAAAGGACTAAAGAGCTACTCTCACCCACCCTGACGTATTACCTCTCTCTAAGGTTGTCTTCCTAAACATAGTATTTAACTGAATTCCCTGAAGTGATATGTCCTAATATACTAATGTCCTAAATGGAAAGACATTGGGTATTTGGTATAGCTTGTATTCTTGCATTAGTTACCAAAAAGCATAATTCTGTGTTCTTTATGCCATAATATTTGTGCCATCAACTAATTGTACTTTCTTCAACAAGGAGTATTACAGCTGAATGAACAAGCGATCAACAAAGTTGCACAAAGATAGGTTGAAATACACAGCTGCTGATGTCTTCCTTGAATAATTATATAAATATTTGGAGTACCAATTAAACAGAAAATGCTCCCAGACAATTCTCAGTGAAATTGCTGTAATATGAGAACATTCTAATATTTAAGCAGTATTTAATTTTCATACATGTATATGTATTTTCATACACATACACAGTTTGATTCTCCACAAGAGCAGGGGAATATGACGATGTGTTTCTCTTCTAGGTTCAAGTAGCCAGTTATCTGTGATCTTTAAATATAGTCTATAAAAATAAACATAAAATGTTTAAAGGGTTTAAAAAAAATAAATCTCTAATTGTGCAGATTTTAAAAAAATATATAAATGAAAAATGTAAATTGTTTTTTTCCTTTTACTTTGTGTTACATATAACCATTGGATTGCTTAAACATTTACCTGAATTTTCCTCCCTGACCCCTCTAAGTAGCTTTAGTAGACTAAAATTCTGACAGTTAATTAGTCCAGAGCTTATTTATGCATATTCTATTTCTTTGTTTATTTAGCACAGTAAGTAAGTAAATCCAGTAGGATGTGCCTCTTAAAAACCTATTAGGGCTCATCATGCTAAATTGCTGCTTCAGGTGCTTTTTTTCCCTATTACTCTAGGATATCACATGTACCTATCTTGCATATATTCTGTACATTTCAATATATGATTTTTTTCTACAAATTTAAATAGTGAAAAATAGTGTATGGCTTTAATATAAAGCCATGTTTCATAAAATGCTGTCTCTGAAAAATAAAAAAAACCTAAATTTCTATCTGTGCGAGTGTGCACGTACGTGTGTGTTCGGTCTAATGAATATATTTTATTAATTTGTCTTTCTTCATGAAATTTATCACAAACATAAATTGAAAGACTGATAATCTGATTACAGTATAAAGAGACAAATATCACACAGCTATTCTGGGGAAGAGGAGAAAAGGATTTTGCTTTCACTCTTTTAATGACCAGTGCCTGCAATGAACCATAGGGACCGTGCACATGTTGTAGCCTTGCAATGTTTGCCTGGAAGTGCAAAATACATCTCTATCTCAGACAACAATCAGTGCGATAAACAAGAAGTACTAGAGTTTGTTAGTTAACAAAAGAGCAGTCAACATCAGTGCAAAAAAAGAATACCCTACATTAAGTACTTATAATGTACATTATAATGAAGCCTAGCCATAAGTGTAGTTGTAATATGGTGAATCCAGTCTGAAATCTGTCAATCTGCTTCCCCTCCTTAAATCTTTTACACATTCACTGTGTAATTTCCTGTGCTGGCCAGTTTGATACTAGAAATTTAAGCAACCTATGCTTAAACTATTTCACAATTTACTCAAATCAATATCTCTTTCCCTGTTGAGTCGGAGACATTTACATCCATATGGCCTCACAAGCAAAAGTCACAAGTGTGCATGTTTTTATATATATATGTATGTATGTATGTGTATATATATATATATATATATATATATATATATATATAAATAAATATAAATGGCGATGTGAAGAATTGGAAACAGTGTAGCATTATGACAACAGGCTTTTGCATCTCTCTGGTGGCTACATGAGGTATGTCTCCCAAGTTTATCTGCTAGACTTGGTTGCCATCAGCACACAGAAGCCATATTTTCAGAAGGGAAATTGTAGAGTGGTTGTCTCTAAATAGCCCTGCCTCACACCCACTAGCCTTTAAGAGGGTTCGAGTTGCACAGCTGCTCTCTCTCAATAGTGTTGAGCTCTGTGGGAGGGCTATAGTCCTCTGGGTCACAGCCAACCCTCTCTGCCATGTGTCGCTTACCCTTTAAGAACTTACGGAAACATAAAAGTTAGGAACTACTGAGCTCTGCCTATTCATTTTACAGAGTGGTAATACAATACCATAAAATGATGCACTACTCAAAGTCCCTAAAACACAATAAAAAAAAAAAGACAGGTATAAAGAAATCTTAAAATATGTAGCCAATCGCAAAGCCAGTTCATTTTTTTCCCTTCTTTTTATTTTACCTTTATTTTACACTTGGGCTTGACTTCATGTCTCTACACTTCAGCTTTTTTGGGTTTTTTTTGTTTCTTTTCTCACAGGCTTTCTTTTTTTTTGGCTAATGTGAATTATATGTAAAGATGCTCAGTTCTTTGTAAATACTTTGCATTCTTTCATATTACGTTCTGTTAAGTGTTTTGTTTCTGCTGGACATCAAGATACAGTTAATTGAGTTTCAGTGGACATTACAGTTATGAAAGCCTGAAGGAACTGATGGAATTTTATAACAAGATTTGTATTTTAGCAGCTTGGGGAAAATGATGAGGACCATGGTTGTTCAGTTAACACTTTCTGTTGCATGTATTCATATCCTCTATTTTTGTCTTGCAGGCTCGAATAGCATTCCTCCAAGGCGAGAGAAAGGGTCAAGAAAATTTAAAGAACGACCTGGTTAGAAGAATAAAAATGTTAGAATATGCATTAAAGCAAGAAAGGTCTGTGATTTTATTATTTTATAATTCTGTCAAGTGTTATACTTTTGTGTTTTCATTTCTAAATATCATCTGTATCTGTATTATCTACTTTTTTAGTAAAAAAAAAAACAAAAAACATTTTTAGCAATATAAAATATTCGAATAATAATTATGGAAACTAAATTGCATTTTTTACATTTCAGAGCAAAGTACCATAAATTAAAATATGGCACAGAACTAAATCAAGGTGAAGTTAAAATGCCCAGCTTTGAATCAGGTTTGTGCATTCATGACACACACAAGCCATTTAAGAAAATTATGCCTGATATGATATGAGCTATAATGATGATCATCTTCGTTCCAGAAGATACCAAAGACACAGACTTGCCTGCTGTACAGAACAGTCAGTTAACCTGGAAACAAGGCAGACAACTACTTAGACAGTAAGTTCTCTCCTACCATTCTTGCTGAGTGGTGTAATTGGTGTGCACATTTTGCAGTTTCAGAATAGTTACATTTAGTAAACTAACAGCCAGTTAGAGCAGGTCTGTGATAGGCTGGTTACATTAAACACAATAATGAGCACTGTAAAGACTACCCTTTAACCCCTGAATATCTGCTTTTTGCTACAAAATACAGGTTAAGGTAAGTAGAAGAACCATTTAAAATTGATGTTCTTTACACTAGAATGAAGCTACTGAAAAGAGTCCTAGGCACAGTACATTTGACTGGCACACTTTAATAATTTATCTCTTAACATTTATGTATTTGTCAGATATCTTCAGGAAGTAGGTTACACGGATACGATATTGGACGTGCGGTCACAGAGGGTGCGGTCCTTACTGGGGCTGTCTGGCTCAGAGCAGAATGGTTCAGTGGAAACCAAGAACCTGGATCAGATCCTCAACGGAGGAGAATCTCCAGCCAAGAGGAAGGGACAAGATCTGAAAAGGTGCAAAAAGCAACAATGAGCAATTCACACACATTTGGCTTGTTATTACAAATAACAGCATACATGTTTTGGGTTTGCTTTGGTTTTGTTTGTGTGTGTTTTTAAACTTTTTGTTTGACTTATAGGAATCCAGGAGATGTTCTGGAGACATTTAATTTCTTAGAAAATGCTGATGACAGTGATGAAGAGGAGGATGAGGAAGGCGACATAACGGAAGACGTCTCAAATAGGACTAATAAGCAAAGAATGAAGAAACATAAAATTAAGGTAAGAGAAGTGAGGAAATGTCTTGAATAACTGATTATTCTATATGAGCAAGATGTTTGGATATGATGGTGATGTGCAGTACACAACTGATCTAGTCAGCTCGGTACAAAAATATGAAGACATTTCTGGGGGGGGTTTGTTTGTTTGTTTGGGGGTTTTTTGAGTGTTTTTTTTTTTTTAAATTATTATTATCAGATATTCTATATTGCCTCAACAGTATAATCATGTAAATATACTTTTTCCCATAGCTATTTACAGCCAGTAATTAGGGAAAAATGGAAATTAAGAAGTAATTGTTAATACTAGGTAATTCATAAAATGCACCTTTGATATGCTGTTTCAACATTGATTTTTAACTGGCTGTAATTCCTACACGAGCTTCTGAGCTGTGTAAGATTTTCACAGAGATTTAAAACCAGCAACAGCTAAATTCAGTAGAAGTGGGTTTGCCCATACCATTTGCCTATATCTAAATAATAAGACTCAATAGTCTTGATATTACTAAAAGTATGCCAGTAAAATTGTCTGTCATTGTTATAACCTGGTCCCATCAGGTGGGAAATGAGGGATTGGCATCAGACCTTCCAGATGACCCAGACACGGAAGAAGCATTAAAGGAGTTTGATTTCCTGGTGAACGCGGAGGACGGTGAGGGTGCTGGCGAGGCTCGGAGCTCAGGAGATGGCACGGAGTGGGGTGAGTGCACCAGACCCCTGCGTCTCCATTCTCAGCCTTGAGCCTTGTGCTGTTCTCACATGAATCCAGCAGGTGAATCCTGCTGGATAGCTGCATCTGTTGCTGACTACACGTTCTACAGCATACCCGTGCTTTGCTTGCCCCAAGTCACCACCGCTGCACAGACTTTCCCTCCATTGCCTCCACTATTTGACTTATTTTGAAGACTAGGGAAGGCCTAACCTGTTTACCAGAGCTGCTCTTCCTGACATGTGGCACCATGCTCATTAATCTTTTCTCTCCTGTGCTTAGCCGAACCACTGCCATTTACGTCCGGTGGGGGCAAGTCTTTTATCATGGGCTCGGATGATGTGCTGGAAAGTGTGTTGGGCTTGGGGGACCTTGCTGACCTGACTGTGTCCAATGATGAGGCTGACTACAGCTATGATGTAAGTGGCCTAGCATGGCCCGCCCCCATGACGCCTTTTGAAATTATGTGGGCACAGCGGCTCTTCACGCAGGGCCCTCTGCTACGTTTAGTTCAGAGAAAGTCTCTTCATGAGTATAAAAAGTTCAGTATTGATTGTGTGGCTTTCTCCTCCTGCCAAGTTGATGTCATTGCTCAAATTCTGGTTCACTTTACCAGCTAATTATCTAGTGTAGCAGAGAAGTGAAAGTATAAAACCATACAGAGCGGGTCTGGAACTGAATATAATTACTCCACTTTGTATATCTTACACAACCAGCTCTAGAAAAAAAGTCTCCTTTGGGGTTTAGAGCAGTCCAAATAAGCAGTATAGCTACTGAAATGCTTTAGCCATGGATATTTCTTATCTTTCCTATTGGGCAACAAAAATGACTAACAATAGCAGCAATAAAAAAAGAGTTTCTATTATTTGTGTGTGTGTGTGTGTGTGTGTGTGTGTGTGTGTCTTCTGAGGGTGATGCTACTCCAGTGTACCGGGGATATAGAGCCACTTGAGCTGTCTTTTTCCAGGTTTCATTTTGTAGTTGTTTGAATGTACCCCTCTTTCTGTGCCTGTCTATTTTTAGCTTCAGGCCAATAAAGATGTGTTCAGGAAGACATGGAATCCAAAGTACACATTACGCAGCCACTTTGATGGAGTGCGTGCCTTGGCCTTCCATCCTGTAGAACCAGTGCTGGTCACTGTCTCAGAGGACCATACTCTGAAGCTGTGGAACCTCCAGAAGACAGTTCCTGCCAAAAAGCAAGTGGTCTCATTAGATTAAAAAGATTCAAAAGAGTAGACTGGAGTGGATGTTGATGATTAAATGTGCATGATTCCTATGAATTCATGGACAGTTGTAGATTTCAGACATTTGTCCCTGATTAACTGATAGAAGTAAATATTATTTTTTCCCCTGTTTTCTTTGTAGAAGTGCCTCTTTTGATGTGGAGCCCATATACACATTCAGAGGGCACACGTAAGTGGTTTATTGGTTTGGGGGCAAAAAAAGCATTATGCAAAAATTGGGTGATATGTTGGGTGATATGTGCCTCTCTTTCATGACTTTCCACAGTGGACCTGTGCTCTCATTGGCTGTAACTGCAAGTGGAGAGCAGTGTTTTAGTGGTGGCATTGACTCAACAATACAGTGGTGGAATATCCCTGGCTCTAATGTAGACCCATATGACACATATGGTGAGGACCACTCGCCTCACTTGCCTCATTACATTATATTCACTCTGAGACTCGCCTCACTTGCCTCATTATATTTAAGATGTCTTAAACAGCGTGCTTGTGGTTCCTATGTTAATGCTGGTCAGTCACAGTATGCTTCTGTATGCAAGCAACAGCATAGGTATAGTGCCATGTCACAGTGGTAGGTTTTGGTTATTGAAAATGGCTCCAGTCATTGTTCCTCAGCTGCTTTTCTGATATTGATCATATTTTGCTCAGATCCCAGTGTTTTGGCTGGCTCATTTCTTGGGCACACTGATGCGGTTTGGGGGCTAGCCTATAGCGGAATCAAAAACCGCTTGTTGTCCTGTTCTGCTGATGGAACCATCAAGTTGTGGAACCCAAAGGAGAAGTCACCTTGCCTTTGCACATTTAATGCGGAGAGAGGTGAGCGTGCGCGTGTGTCCGTGCGTGTGTGTTTAGAATTTTTTTAATGAAAACAAAATCCATCAGCAATGAAAGGATATTGTAAGTGTATAATTTTCTAGGCTGGTATCATTAAAAGTATCTGACCACTCCAAATAAGCTGGAGGCCTTCTTTGTGCTTTCCTGTCTTGCAGAGCATGGCATTCCCACCTCTGTAGATTTTAACGGTTGCGATCCAGCCTACATGGTGGCCTCCTACAACACTGGCAATACCGTCATCTATGACCTGGAAACCTCTCAGTCTGTTGTGGAGTTATCAGCACAGAGGGAGAACAGTAAGTCCACCTTTCCCATCCTCAAAATGTTTTTGGCCATGTAGTTAGGACTGAAATGATTCCTCCATGAAGCCTAGCCAGAGTCTCTACAGTTCATACCATCATGCCTGGGACAAGAGAGGTTCACACAGCAGGTCCTGCATGACTCAAGAGGCCATGCAGTTATGCCTCTTCTTTATTATGTAAGGTTAGCTGGCAGAGTAGCAAGTCCACTAACTATGTGAGCATTGAATTGTACCGGTTTCTCGTCATGTTTATTGGCATTTTTGGATCTGTGCAGTAGGCATAGTAAATTGATTGGCTTATGTTACATTACATACAATTATATTTTGAATTAATGAATGAACAAATATACTGGGGAATCAGCTTTTTGTACTACTGTTTTCAAAAATTCTTTCTTTTTTCATAAAAATGTTGAGGCCCACTGAGTGCACTGTAAAGGTTAGGGAAAGGTTTTTACCTGGTTTATATGTTTCATGTGTGTAAACCAAACTATTCTGTTTGCCATTCATATCAACACTCACTTAGCATAGCTACACCAACTTAATCTAAATATTTTTAAAGAAACTGTTCACAATCAGTTGCTCTGTATATTTTTTAAAAACGTGAAAAATAAAAAGGTCACATGAAAAAATATCATGGGAATTTTTTTTTTTTTTGTATATTCGTTTTTGCATTTAAGAATTATTTTTATTTAAAACCCACAAGGTAATATGGCACTTAAATGTATTAAATTAAGTTTTGACAGCTACTGTATGCAGTTTAAGCAATAAAAATGTTGATTTTTAAAAAATACATACCAATTATTCATTTTAAGAGACCTGTCTTATGTTCTCTTTTGTAAATTTACTATTGTTACTGATCTATTTTGTATATTTACTATTGCCCAAAGCAAAAGTATTTCTTATCTGATTAATCGATAAGTGATAGTATTTCTTATCTGATTAATCGATAAGTGATAGAATACTCTATAAACTATTGCTGCAGCCCTATATTGATTTTAAAATGGCCCCAGTACTCCAGTTTGCTGAGTCATGTTACTTTTGGGGGGGGGGGGGGGGCGTCGGGGGGGGGTTGGCAGATTATTATGGTTTTAAAAAACAATCAGCAATCCATACCAGAGGGTTGCTGTTGTAAGTGGTGCTAAAGAAGCTAGATACTCTGATTTCTTACAGCTCTTCCTGCTGGGAATCATATTAATAAAGTAGTGAGTCACCCAACATTGCCAATCACAATCACAGCTCATGAAGATAGACACATTAAATTCTTCGACAATACATCAGGTAGGTCCAGCCTAAGCCTTTTTCTAGTTTGAATCTTCTGTCATTGTTAAAGATGTGCAAGTCGAATTGTCTGTCATGTTGTTTTGGATTGACTACCCTGATATGAATGTGTACATTGTACAGTTTTGATTAGAATATATATATATATATATATATATATATATATATATAAAAGAGAAATCTGCTGTTTTCATTATTTTTGTTGTCTATGACAAAAAGAAGCATTTCTGACTTTTGTGAGCTGGCTTTTCTTGTGTGATGTAGGTAAAGTTATCCATGCGATGGTGGCTCACTTAGATGCTGTCACCAGTCTGGCAGTGGATCCTAACGGCATTTACCTGATGTCAGGAAGTAAGTGCTGCTAAAGTCTTATACACGTTTAACAGTAGCTCAGTTCACATAAGTACAAACTATAAGCTCTTTCTAGATGTAAGGCAAAATGTTCTTGCCTAGTGGAAGACAGTGTATTTGAGTGAGACCTCTAGAAACAGTGAGAGGCATTTATTCTTATGACCGTTTTGCACAGGTCATGACTGCTCCATTCGGCTTTGGAACCTGGACAGCAAAACTTGTGTACAGGAAGTTACTGCTCACCGGAAGAAGTCAGATGAGTCCATATATGATGTTGCCTTCCACCCGTCTAAGGCATTTATAGGGAGCGCTGGGGCCGATGCCCTGGCTAAAGTGTTTGTATAGACTGTCCCTTCCCCTTCGCCAGAGCCTGAGTGAACTCACCCTCCCGATCAGACATCAAGACAAAGATCTGACTGCTTCACCTTCTGTAATGAGTAGGATTTTTCGATGCTACACTGAAATAAACTCTGTCAGCATCCTTGCCATCCAGGGCACACGTATCAATCCTAGGTGCCCAGCAAAGGACTGTTGGTGGTTTAGCGTGGCCTGGGTAGAGAGTACAGTTAGTTTTAAACTTTTTTTCCTCCAAACCTCAAAATAGAAAAGAAAAACAATTATCGTACTTTACTGTAAGCCAGAGCTGGCGTTATCCCAGAGTTTTTCTTCTTTTGATTGGGTTTGAAAGAAGCTCACAATGTGTACTTTAAGGATGTTTCAGTGACCATGGAGTGCTTGTTTGTTAGTAGATCATCAATGACTACAGCGTGGTCACAC
The DNA here is from genome assembly GCF_041902795.1 of Electrophorus electricus. Lineage (NCBI taxonomy): Eukaryota > Metazoa > Chordata > Actinopteri > Gymnotiformes > Gymnotidae > Electrophorus > Electrophorus electricus. The sequence continues at coordinate 25,557,557 of NC_137506.1, read as the reverse complement.
TGCACCAGACGAACTAGCCCGTCCTGCCACACTAAGCCATAAACTGATTCCTGCTCTCATAAATCACCCTCCTCTCATTAATGTAGCGTTAAAAACTGTTCAATCAGTCATATTCATACCACAGCATTAGCTTAATGATTTTTGTGTAAAAAAAGTATAGTTTTTATAATCCTTTTTATATAAATAAAGACTGTCGTAGCAGAGCTGAAGACATTTTTAAATTTAAGGGGGGTGGGGGGGTGCATCTCTACCTACTCTGTCCTTTTCTGAGTGGTCCTACATCACTGGAGGCCCTTAATGAGTCCTGCCCTTACGAAAGCTACTGTCTGATGTCGCTGTAACCTTGATTTATCAGATGGAAAGAGTAAATGATAGAAGCACAGTACATTTCACCATGAGAGCTCTTTAGGTATCAAAAATTCAGCATCCTATCACTATGTGATGGTTTTGTACATCTTACTGTAACTGAGTTATTTATCACAGGTTAGGCAACTGAATGCTATTGGCTTATTTATTTGACTGTTTTGGGGTAGTATTAGCTTCTTTTTATAAAGTATGTGTAGCCCAAGGACAATTGTAAAATTGGGCTCATGAAGAACATGCAAGTAATTAAAAAAATTGTTTTTGCTCTTCAGATGGAGTCCAATCTGAGGTTGAAAATAACGTTTACTTTTACCTTAAGATTTTGCAAAATTATGCTTTCAAGCATGGGGAGATTTTTTTGTTTGTTTGTTTCAATTTTGCTTTTCCCTTTATGGCATTTTTATAAGTTAATAAGTTTGTAAGTTAAGGGATCTGGATAGCTTCCATTTGGTAAATCACTATTTGAAGTTGTTATTCTGTCCCTACATTTTATCCTGTAAAACCATTTTATTTCAAACCTACAATTTATGATGTAACTAGACATTCTTTGTGTAATGCATGATTAATACAATAAAGTATTTTTTCTAGTCTTCCCAAGAAAAAAGAAAAAAGTTCTGATCAGTTTTGATGCGTTTTGTAACATTTTTGATTTACAGACTATGGATTAGCAAATTTTAAAGATTGTACCACATAGCAAAATACAACTGTTGAAAAGTAATGTATATAAAATGTCTATAATAAATATTAAATGGTGTACCTGTATATGCAATCTGGCCCATGTCTTGCTAATTTATGACCTGTGTATTTAGTGGTTAGTTATCACCAACCAGCCATAACAATAAAATCAGTTTGACAATGTGGAATTTGCTAGCACCAACTTGATAATTCTTCATTCCCAATGCAGAGAGACGGCTGATTTAATTGGACTGTACTGAAAGCCAAATCAAATTACATTAATACAGCAAACCAACATTCACCTAGAGAACAACAATTAGAATTGAATATTTTTATTTGACACTGACATTTCCTATACATTTAGTGGTCTTAGCATTTAGGTGTTTTTGTTTTGAAAATTCTGTTATATGTACCACACAAACACACATTCTGTTCTGCATAGGCCTGAACCCGCTCACATACCAGCCACAGAATGGAGCAACCATCAGCCATCTCTGGTCTACGTGGATGCCATCAAGCTGTATGCCAGAAGTGAAAGAGACATCACCTTGCTGATCTGTCTCACCAGGATATACAGCAACAACACTTGAATGTCATTTGGACTGGATAAGTGTGGTCGGATGGTTACGAGGAGAGGAAAGGAAGCTAGAAAGGAAATGTACCTACAAAGAGTGAGGCAAGTCGTGAGAAATAAGCTGAATAGGAAGAACAAGATGCAGGCTATCAACATGCTCTGCCAGTCATCATGGTCTAAACTGGAGATAGAAGCCACTGCCATCAAGACTTGTCACAATGCATGGAGGATTTCTTGCCAAATCCAGCACTAAACCAGACTGAAACTGAGGCGTGGGTGTGTGTTTTTATATATATATATATATATAAAGTGTGTTTATGGGAATATTTGACCATTCTTCCAGAAGCGCATTTGTGAGGTCAGACATTGATGTTGGACGAGAAGGCCTGGCTCACAGTCTCCGCTCTAATTCATCCCAAAGGTGTTCTATCAGGTTGAGGTCAGGACTCTGTGCAGGCCAGTCAAGATCTTCCACACCAAACTTGCTCATCCATGTCTTTATGGACCTTGCTTTGTGCACTGGTGCGCAGTCATGTTGGAACAGGAAGGGGCCATTCCCAAACTGTTACCACAAAGTTGGGAGCATGAAATTGTCGAAAATCTCATTCTCAAGCATCAACAGTTTTTTACACTGGAATTAAGGGGCCAAGCCTAATTCCTGAAAAAAACTCCACACCATAATCTACCCTCCACCAAACCTTACACTTGGCACAATGCAATCAGACAAGTACCATTCTCCTGGCAACCGCCAAACCCAGACTCGTCCATCGGCTTGCCAGACAGAGAAGCATGATTCATCACTCCAGAGAACACGTCTCCACTGCTTGAGTCCAGTGGCAGCATGCTTTACACCATTGCATCCGACACTTTGCATTGCACTTGGTGACATAAGGCTTGGATGCAGCTGCTCAGCCATGGAAACCCATCCCATGAAGCTCTCTATGCATTGTTCTTGAGCTAATTTGAAGGCTACATGAAGTTTGACTCTGCAGAAAGTTGGTGACCTCTGCACACTATACGCCTCAGCATCCACTGGCCCTGTGCTGTCATTTTACATGGCCTAGTTGCTGTCATTCTGAATCACTTCCACTTTGTTGTAATACCACTGACAGTTGACTGTGGAATATTTAGTAGTGAGGAAATTTCACGACTGGACATGTTGCACAGGTGGCATCCTATCACGGTACCACGCTGGAATTCACTGAGCTCCTTAGAGACCCATTCTTTCACAAATGTTTGTTGAAGCAGTCTGCATGCCTAGGTGCTTGGTTTTATACACCTGTGGCCATGGAAGTGATTGGAACACCTGAATTCAATTATTTGGACAATATAGTGCGCAATTCATCAAGAAGACAAATTTTCTTCTCAAGCCCTATCAAAACAACAGCATCCGATTTTCCCATTTCCATGCATTGCAGAACACGTTTGCATTCACACTTAACAAATACTCTGTAAATTGGTAACTAGACTACTCCAGTCAAAATCTCATCTCACGCGTGCTCCTAAATTAAAACTATTTGCATTTTTAAAGAAGCAAATGCCTTTTAAAACTCGCACATTAAAAAAAAATTGTAGCAAACGGTTTGTCATCAAACGTTTGTCATTTGATTTAACATTTTTGTTTGTTTGTTTCTCAGGCATCTCTAAATTTATAGAGAAATTCATGGGCATCCATTAACAGTCTAATCACCAACAACGGGCCATCTTGTAAAAACACCTTGTCCTTTATTGAGAGGAAAGTAATAAATTAAACAGAAATGTACAATCACTCTGCCACCCCCTCCCCTCCCTCCTCAGTTTGCAAGGCATTTAAGCATGCATATAGATGTCTAAAAGAAACATGTGATACGTGGCATCATTTAAGCAAAAAATGCAAAATAAAAAGAAGTATATATGTATGATCATCCATCTTTACTACTAATAGTACAAATGTGATCTTCAAGATATCCACACATGTAATGTGACTGCAAAATCTCCAAAAATGAAATGTGACGTTAACATATTAAATGATAACTAAGGAAAAGGCTGTGTGTATGTATTACAGTGCTTGTGTAATTTGGATCCCCAGGGACACAAGTGCTTAATATGTTATAGCTTGCATATGAGATGCTGCAGTCTGGCTAAACTTTAATCTATGGAATGCAGAAAGATATTCGTTCAGGTCAACCTGTGAAAGAACACACGTCTGCTTTGTCAAACCTTTTTGTTTTGGACACCACCGTTGGCATTAATAACTGTTGTGCACCCCAATGAAGATGGAAGCATCAGACCTTTATGAAATTGACAGTTCCACCAATCATATAAAGCTTTTTGGGTTTTTTTTAAAATAATGAAACTGATTATATTACTGATTATATTGATTTTGACATTGATTATATTAATTTCGGATCTCAATCTTTGGGGAAAAAAAGGTTCCGTTGAGATTCATCTCTAAAATAATGAATGAAATAATGACATCATTGAATTTGAGTTTGATATAGCATTATACATACTCATATTAAACTGTAAAACCCTTTGGATCAAGCACACCTCTAAAGCATACAATCATACAAACTGTTTTACCAACCAAACGATATGACAAAAGCCCTATCCCTGCACAGAGAGAATATATCTAGCTTTGGAAGAAAAAAAAAACAAAAAATACTACAATTTTCGTTCTAGTATGTGTAAAAATAGCCAAACAAGATCAAAACGTTTTCTCACAAATGTTCTTCCCTTTCTTTTCTTCCTTGTACCCATCCATCCAAATTCAAGAACTTTCTAAGTGGACTCAGTGAAGTCCCTGCAGATACCCCGTACTATGGGTAGCTCCAACTGCTCAAGGCCCGTGAACTCGCGTGTGAAGAAAGTGTGCGTGTCTTTTGGCTCGGACGCCATCGCTCTCAGGTCCTCCATTGGCGCCCAGGCCACACCCACGGAATACACTGTAATTCCTGCAATGGGTCAATATTGACTGTTTACGGTAGTAGTGTTCTAACACTTTAACACTTTATAATTTAATCCCTATTTTAATTACTATAAGGGTTAGACAAAGTTATTGCTTTGTTTTCTATGCTTATCCACACAAAGGGAGAGATTGTATTAGATCGGTTTAGCTACGGCTGATGTTAGCGACTAAATATCTGACGCTACATTGTATCGGTGTTAAATGACGGGTCAAATTTGAAAGGAAACGCATGGTCACTCATGCAAAAGCGCCGTTCCTACATACCGCCCTTTTTTGTTTTTCCGTTACAAACTCGAACTAGCTAGCTAGCTAAAATGCAAATATGTAAATACGCTTTAGAGGCCAATTCTGTAATTTCTCACGAAATGTTATTGTAACGTTAGATCTGCTAACGTTAGCGTCTGCTAAATGCCCTAAATGTAAATGTAATGATGGACTAACTTGTCTTATCTCCTCAGTATATCTAGGCCCAGTGGACGTCCTAAGATTGGTTCAGGACAAATTACTTACCCTCCCTTTGAGCAGCTATTGCTGGCCCTCTGACATCGTCATAGGACTGGCCGTCGGTGATGATGATGAGGAATTTCTTGCCTATGCCCACTGTGCGAGGCTGGAACAGATTCTCCACAGTATAGGTGATGGCATCTCCTGTGGCTGTACCACCGCTCATGTATGGGATATTCTGGATAGCCCTCAAGGCATCATCTTTTCTTGTGTTTTCATTAAACCCAAATTCCAGTCTTTGGTCATAGGTGAACTGGACAGCTCCAACACGTGATCCAATTTCAGAGATGTCAAAGTTGCGAGCAATAGCCATTAGGAGGTTTAGCACCAGTCTGAAATTTGTATCACCAACACTGCTGGAACCATCAATCAGGAAGCCAAGATTAACTGAGTTATAGCATGTCTTGCTGCAGAGCAGCTGGTCAACAGAGCAGACCTTCTGAGCCAGAGGCTTTACAAACTTGTTTGTACTGAACCAGCTGGGCATGGTCATTGTGAAGAAGCCATTGTCTTTGCAGACTGCCTGTTAGACACATGTTAAAAAAAACAAAACACACATATTGTGACCATTTCACCCTAAAGATAAGAACAACTCCAATGTATTCTTACTCCTTAAATTCACCTCGTCTCACTTCAGAGACTTACCTTCTTCATGAAATCCTGATCTCTAACCAGTGCCATCTCCTCAGGGATAGGCTTGGCCACAGTCACCACAAACACATTGACACCAGATTCTCTAGCCATTACAGCTGCATCTTCCAGGTTGTCAGAGGGCCATCCATCAACAAAGGCTACAATAATTCGTGGATGACCTCTTCGCACTCCATAATCAGGATTGAAGAAATTCCTTACTGTATGCAATATTGCCTTGCCTATGCACAAGATAAGAACTCAGATTTGCTTTGCTTTTCTAGTCATGCAAAGAAATCAGCTGGGTTTGGTTGAAGGTTCAGACAGGTTATAGGTGGCCTGATTATGGTAACTGTCATGTATAACACTGTGTTGGATGTGAAGGCGTGTACCTGTGTTGGTGTTGCCCCCTATGTAAGCAGTCTCTTTCAGGGCAAACATCACATCTTTGGGCATACTGTAGTTTCCTAAGTAGAATTCAATCCTAGGTGTCTCACTGGAAAGGTAAACATGACAAACTGTTGCTTTTGGCATAGAAGAAAATCATAGCAGATCATCATATAAATAGAAAGTCTTGCTGTATACCTGGCTTGCACCACTCCCACACGTGGGCCATCTGGTCCAACCTTTAGCATTGCTGCTAATCTACCAATAAAGTTCTTCTGCAGGTTGAAGCGACGATGCCCTATGTGGTAACTGCTGTCGAGGATCAGAGCTATATCCACCTGGCAGTCTGCAACAAGATAAAAGTCCTCACTCTGGTCTCCTCCTAAAAGGTAATGGATAACCATCCCTACACTGGCAGGCCATAATCAAACACACCTCTCTTTTCTGCTGCTGGAGTTTTTTTCAGGTTCTTCTTAACAGTTTTCTTTGCTGAAATGGAAAAACCGGTGTTCAGAACAAGCTAAAAGTGTGAGTAATGTTCTTATTTCCATCTTTTACCTGCTCCAGGTGGTGGGATAGCCGAGCTGCTGGTTTGGCTGGATACTTCCATAGGTGAGCTGATTGTTCCTAAAAAAGAACAAAACATTCACTGGGAGCCTCCATGCTGCTTGTAATTTTCTGTATTACTATCATTTCCCTAAAAATAGCACTTTGTCTGTCTGTCTGTCTGTCTGTTTGTCTGTCTGTCTGTCTGTCTATAACGCACAAGTTTTTTAAATGCCACTTCAGCAAGCACTTCAAGATGTTGAAAAAGATGGTCTGCCTAATGAAGCTTATTGGCAGAATACTGAAATTGTGTAATGTTGACTTACACAGTGTGACTACTTGGAAGAGCTTTTGATACTTTAAAATGTATTGATTGCTGCATAAATCATGGAATTAAAATTAAAGAGTAACTCGGTCCAAACTTTTAACTGGTACTGTGTGTGTGTGTACACAGTATTCTACTTGTACGGCATAGCTTGTTTTTATAAGTAAGCTGATATATTACTTTCCACCCTAACCAACGTGACCCAACTGGTAAAGAGTGCATATCATCCCAGGTGTTCCTACTGCAGAGAATACACATCGCCACCTACTGGCCACAGTGAAAGATGTAGTCCACCGGGACAATTCTTGAGCTTGTATGCCATGTGCGTAAGAGCTGAGGTAGCTAGTCCTGCCTGGTAGTTTATGAACCTCCAGAGGCCCCCCGGAAGCTCCTATAATTCCACTGGAAAAGAGAGATATCTAGTTAATCAGATTTTAAGAAATATAATTTTGCTTATTTTACTATTCTAATTGTTAATCTTAATACAAAATTTGTGATGTAGAAAAGATAATGATAAAAATTGCTTGCATTTAGGCTATGCAAAAAGGCTAAAACAAGCGATGAGGATTTTAGATTCAGAGTCAGAATAGCTCATTGCCTGATAACCTTTCCAACAAGATCATTATAAGCAAAATGCAACTGGTTGCTATAGTCTTTTTAATGTAACTTAACTGGTCTTTGTTGGGTAATTTTTAACCGCCCAATAACCAAAGCACAGTGAAGCAAAATTAGAAAATTGTTCTCTCTGAGGATGCAGTGTCTGAGAAAGACAAAATAATTTACAAATGATTCATGAAGAGTAAAAATTCTGGACCATCTTCTAACTGCACAAGGTTTTACAGAACAAAACAGATATGCTAAGCAGTGTCACTTAGAAATGTCCCAATAACCTTTCACTATTCTGATGTTGTCATTTTGTGTTTGTTTTTTGTTCATTCTATTTATTTATATGAATAAATCCACATTGCACTTTATTTACCTATGCACACCAGCACCACAGATGCTGGAGATTGAGGCATAAACCCCTGAACCAAACACGGACAGTTTCCACAGCGTGCAGTTGGCAGGACAGAGCACCAGCTGAGATATGTCTGGCAGGTCTGCTGCACGAGTCTCACAGGTAATGGGTTTTGGAACTGAGAGACAAATGTCATTATTACTCAAGCATTAAAATGATTGACAAAATGAGAAGGAAATTGACATTTGAAACTACACAGTTTTCATGCATATGAAGTGCAAGCATATTTTATGAAATTGAATGTTGGCTTAATTAAAATATTTATAAAATTTCAATAAACATTTATGTACATGAAAAATACGAAAACATCTAAATTGAAGTGAAATTAGTAGTTTCCATATGGGAGAAGGGTGGAAATGTTGTTTCACTGTTTTATGACTGATAATGAAATGTAGAGACAAACCACTTAATTCATTTCCGAAACTGCTGCATATCAGAGACAGAATGCCTATCAAAAAATAAAATGTAAAGATAAATACATATATGCAAAAATAAAATTTGTGATCTTTATCACTATTTTAATAAATGATAGAGCTAATGATTGCACATCTTTTAAATTGAATATATATATATATAGACCTCAAGCCTACCCAACACATGAAGAACTGCAGACTGCACTGACATGGTTAAAGTAGACATCTACAGAGATACAGAGCAGGATATTCATGCCATAGCAGTCATAGCTAAGAATATTGCCTCAGTAGATTTGTTAACTCCAATTAGTGACAGTTATTGTAAACTGAGCAAAATTATGAGTTTTAAAGTTTAGTATTTGATTTCAAAACATTATTTTAATATTTGGTTTTCAGACAACAGTGAAATTAGATATTGCAGGAAAATTTTAATTCCCAGACAAATCCATCAAAAGCAGTGCCTTTTCAGTGCATACCTCAACTAATCCCACAGAAAGAGGAAAAAAAAGTTTAAATATAAATATTAAAATGGACAAACATTACAATAAATAAAAATGTAGTTAGAAATAAACCAAGCTTACAGATAAGATATAGGAAGGTGTCTCCTTCAGTTTCCTGTCTCAGAAATTTCATAGAGTGAAACAAGTAATTCCTTTGTGGGTAATATTCCAGGATTTTCTGAAAACTCAGGGTAGCACAAGTCCTTTAAATAAGGTCCCTCAAAACCTTAGTGATTTTCTGATGACATCACTGGAGGCGGCTCTTCCAGCTGCACTACCTGAGAAGGGTTTCATGATACCAGGAAAAGCAGTGTTAGATTCATCTGTATTGCCCACACCTTTTAAGTGGAGTATTATGTATTCTATACCCTATGCATAATAAAATTATATTATGTGCTTGTGCATATGTTATTAGTTAATGGTGGACAAAAAATAAGTAGGTGCCTCAAAATCAGGAGTGCAGTAAGAAGTACATTCATCACTGTTTCTAAAATAGAGTGTTCAGGGTTTTAGTGGCTAGATGGCTTCATTGTACAATCCTGAGCTCCAGCAAAACAGGTTAGCAATTCAGGTTAGCAATTTAGGTCTTTCAACACAAGTTTCTTTGAACACAAGATTAAACACGTTTTGCCCCGCTTTTAATACCCATTCAGAACCTTTCGCGTGTGCATGGTTGTAGAACTGTTAATGTTTTTCCCATACAAGCTACTGCAGTTACATTCAATGTAATATTTAAAAAAAAATTTGTGTCTCCGACAAACACACACACACACACACACACACAAATACACACATGTACACAAATGGAAGGTTAAATGTAAAAAAGGAAAAGGATTGTAAAACATTTACAGGGAACAAAAATGAGGAGAAAGAACCTTGACTGAAAGTTTTGTAGTATTGTTGAAGCAAATGGCTAACTTGCGAAAATGATTTGTTGCAGTTCATCATGAGCAGCAACATGACCATTTGTTAACACATTATCTTGGAGAGTTTATTCCCAGTTTACTATTTGTATCAACCCTTGTATAAATCTCTCCACCATTGTATAAACTTTAAATTTATTTCTCTTGATTCAAACATTGAATAGAAGAAGTTCTTCTGTTCACACACAAGATAATCAAGATTTAGGTGTTTTTTTCCCCTCCTAACAATTTTTGGATAATTAAATATTTTATCAAACGGAAATTTCCATGTATAAACCAGGGAGGGGAACAGTAAAATAATAGGTTGCTGTTTACCATGCATCTCCCAGCTTCCTGGTATGTACTAATTAGGTTCAGTGGAAGCTTGTATGAGAATATGGTGTGCGACAAGGTGCTTATTCAAAGAGCCAGATGAAGACCACTCAAAGAATGATACCTGATCCATCTGTTATGGCCTGCATAGAACAACTGCTCATTGTAATGACTGGGAACCCTCCCAGTTTCTCAATTAATGAATATTTCATGGCACAGAAAGTCTGAGGGTAAAGTGGGCTTCAACAACAAAATTCTTGTGAAGGTTGTGATGACAACAGAGCATTCAACCATTTAGACAGTGTGTGGTAGACTGATAACAAGAAGGGTAAGATCGTTTTTTATTATGCACATAAGCTTGGCTAAATTCAAGCTGTAAAGACTCCTGGAGTTAACTTGAGCATGTTACAAAACTCTGGTTTGGCACACGAGTACTCTTGTAACATGAGTAAGTCTTGCATTGAGGTGGACGTTTCATATTAATTATATGACGTTTCATATTAATTACATCTTTTCATATCTAATAGTCCTGGAAAGAATGAATGTATTAATTTGTATTACTTTTCACAATGTATCCATATATACATTTTATATATATATATATATATATATATATATATATATATATATATATATATATATATATATATACATACATACACAAAATATATTAACAATGTTTGTACAATATATGTATGTTTATATACACAGTGTACAATGTATAATATATATATATATTCCCCTATGCACACCTGTTTTTTTCCTCAGTTTGGACAGAGCACTCTCAAACCATTTCACTGCGAGTTATACTGTGTATGACTATGTATGTGACAAATAAACCAAACTTGAAACTTGAAACAATTTAAATAATTATTAAAAGAATGGATTGTGTGATTTTTAATGTTTTTATAGGAACTGCAAGTAAAAGTATTGACGTCATAATTATCAAGAGAAACTTGATGGGAGAAAAATGAACTCCATATTTCACCACTGATGCCTTTAAGTTAATTTTATCTCAGTGACTCAAGGAAAGCATTAAGCCTCATAATTAGATTTTTATGTAATTTGATTTTTTACAGTCCTTGCTCCAGTTCAGGCATGGAATGATCATAAGCAAAAATTTACAAGAGGCTGAAGCTTGTGAGTTCTGTGTATGCCCAAATGAGAGGCTGAGTTTAAGGAGATATGAAACACTTGTTTTTTACTTAGGCCAAAACTGTCACGTGTTGCACAATGTGAGAATTCATGGGAGATCCACTGCTTTCTACAAAGGAATGCAGGATCTTCTGCCTCACTCCATTTAAATAGCATTTGCTGTCTAATACTTCGATGGATGTCTCATTTAGGCAACCATCTTCACCTACACAAATATTATCCCTGGTAATATAATATAACTTGCAGGCCAGATTTCTCTGCTAGGATGAGGAATTTATTTTTCCAAAATAAAAGTTATTTTTCACTCTGCATATCTGAAACAAACAGGATAATACTGGATTTCATTGTTAACAAGGCAGAGTGCAGATATTGTGTATTCCTTTACATGAGAATCCTCTTTATGGCATGTTCTGCATAGGTCAAGCAATGAAAAACCATAGTTGAAGAAAAAAAACACTTAAATGTTAGAAGAGTGATGAGTTTCACCATTCTGAAATGTGCTCATTCCTTCTTTATAAAAATATTGATTTGATATATGACTTAAAGAGGCCTTAAGGTAATGCTGGGCACGTGTGTGTTTGTCAGTCATGTTTGTAACTGCCCTGCTTTGGCATGGAGGTCTCTCAGTACGTCACCATGGCCATCTTCTCCTTCATTATGTGGTCACTTTAATTAAATTTAAAATGCATGATATGTTATTGACATAATAGCTTTTGAATGATAATGTGGAGTTAGCCTAAAAATGTCACAATTCATGTCATCTTTCAACTTAATGTCATAAAGGATTATTCATGAACAAAACATTTGTTCTGTTTAAACCTTAAGTGGTTAGGCCTAATGTTCTCAAGATAGTCCTCAGCCAGTTCACTTTTTTCCTTGCTGCCCTGAACCAGGGGTTTAAGGGACATATTTGTCTGAATGACTGACACTTTTTAACCTCTTTGTTGAAACCCTATATTTTAGTTTGACTGTTATCAAGGTAAATTAAAATTAATTTTTGGCGTCAAATTATTTTATATTGTGTGACATCACCGACTTATCTGTAATTGAGGGAATGGAAACAAATCAAAAGGTGGTAAATAAACCTTTTAAATATTCTTTGATGTGCTTTGCTCCGACTCACTCCACCTCACTGTCCACTCTGAACTTCGAACGGACTCCAGCTTGTATACTAAATGACCTTAGCTATCTGTATTCTTCTCCTTTTAGAACCAAGTGCTGCATTTGGTGTTACAGCAGCAACAAAACTATCATCATTACTCTACCCTAATATCTTGCCTTCATTACCTGAGCCAATGGGTGAATAGTAAAAATGTTCCAAAACTAAATAAAACTGAAATTGTATTAGTGCTCTGTGTGAACAATTAGGTCCTTTGTTACAGATCTGTTGTCTGTCCCAAAACTCAGAATGGTCACAGATAGGGGCAGATCTTTCAGTATCATGGCCCGCAGACTATGGAGATTATGGACATAACCACAATATCTTTGCCACTTTCCCTCAATTCTTTCCTCTTTCAAAACTCTAAACCCCCCCTAACTCTCTTTTCATTCTTCTGCTTATTGACGTTTTTTAAAAAAAATTTTTATAATGCTTCTGTAAAGCAACTTTGGGTATGAGAAAGGCATAATGATAAATTAATTTTAGCATCTGAATTGTAACATTCTGATTGCATTCGGAATAATTCAAAAATCATATTTATAGCACCTGTTAAGAGTCCAAATGAATCACAATTAAGGACAATGTAGCATTTCATATACAGCATGATCATAGAGTTGCTAGCTACTTAAAGCTTGTGGCAGAAGTTGTGTTGCTTGTCTTTTCGGTGTCAAACTCTTCTCAGTATTGTCTAAAATTTGAGAAACTGTTGGGAGTGAAATGTGCAGAGTAAACTAACACCTTGTCCAGGATTCTGTTAAATTTGAATGTCAATCATACCCATTGCGCCGCTGTCACTGTCCATCACAGTACCTGGAAAACTTGAATTTTCAGCTGTGTATGTCCATGCAGAATTTCCTGGGGTAGAATGTGGGATGGTATATGCAGATTTTCAGGGCATAAATATTAATCAGTCAAAAATATTACATAACACTTTTTCTAACTGGGCCACTTTATGACCCGGTTTTGCTAAATGTGCAATTTACATTTGAAAGAGGTTACAAAAGAGTTTGAGGTTCCCAGTATATCAGTTCCATGTACAACAGTATCCTTATTCAACTTTGCCAAGGTAAAAACAGTTTTCCATTCTATGGTCACCTTTAAGAATGCTTTAGAGGGGCATTTTTATCATTTGGCCCCATTGAGGAGCTTTTTAAGGCTGGCCATTTAAGGTCTCACTGCTGTCTCACCTTCTGTGCATTGTTGTTGGCATCTTTGTTATCTTTTCCTTTTGCCATGGAGCTCAGGTTCTCTGGCATTTCCTCCTTAAAGCCATCCGGATGAACCTGGACATCATCAGGCTGGGCCACAGTAGGGTGACTCTCTGAGCTGCACAGGGTCTCAGGCAGCCAAACAGAGCCTGCAGATCCTTCCGGATCTTGAAGTTCATGCCAATATAAATGAAAGGATTGCAGACACTCACTGACTTGGCAATGAGGCTGGCCAGGATATTATTGAGTGTGTGTACTTGGTAGCTCCAGGCAGACCACATGAAGATGACTGCTTATGGGTACCAAGCCAACAAGAAGGCTGCACACACATTACAGGGACACCTGTAGGGCTGAATCAATCAAAGAATTGTGTAATTGTGTAATGTCATGACAACAACAAAAAAATATCCCCAGAGGGCCAGTAACCAAAGGTAAAATATTGAAAGATTCAGAGTTGGGACTAGAAGTGGGTCCAGGCTGAGAGGGTAATGATCTTACTTGTGTTACACTATATCTTTGCCTGTCTCTCACTGACAACATATTTGGCTGCCCTTGTGACTGGAGCTGACAGAGCAGATAACAGACACATGAAATAATAATAATAATAACGAAGTAATAATTTAGTTTTTCTTTTTTTTTCTGAACCTTATATATCTTTGACTAATATTGACATGACATTGAAGAAGAAATGTCTGAATGGCCCAGAGAACCTGGCCTTGGTCCAGTCAGTTTCCAGTCATCATGAAATGTCAGTTTAAATGCAGAACTCAGATTGTCTTGGAATCCTTTATTTCACTGTACCTTTTTTGTTAAACTGTACAAAAAAACTGAAAGCTAGACTTTTATAATTACACCATACCCCTGTAACTGCCCCTACCCAAGAGTGGTGCTACAGCATAGAACAAAGAGAAAAACCAGACCGAAAGCTGTGACAATGCCAACAGTATGCTTGCTGATGTGATGAGCTAAAGGACAAGACCAAACACTTGGATTAGCCTAGTTGCTCTCCAGTGTATGCTGATTTATCTACCATTTGTACAGCCAAATAAGATCTTATTTTCTAACACAAGACTGAAAAACATATCCACCAATTTATTAGACTTAGCACTTGCAGAGGTTCTCAATTTGATGAAAAAACAGCAGTCAACAGTTGTCCACAAATGGAAGAGGAAATTTGGTCATGTCTACGATCTGTTTGAGGACAAAATTCTGGCAAGCTTGGATGGCTGCTGTTGAAAGCCAGAATAGAAAAGCATGGCAAAGTCATGAATTGGGTGTAATACATAGTACACTGTGGTGTATCCATAGAATGAGACAAGACAACCAATGGTGGCACTTTTAAACAAAATCTTAAAATCTCAGTGATGCCAGAGCTATGCATGGTTGGTAAATCAAGAGTATATTTGGCTCTGCTTTTTGTGTCGTTTGATTCTATGTGATCATAGTCAGAACTGTCTAATTAGCAATCATGTTTGGCTGTTTGCAGCAGCTCAAACAGGTTAGCTGGCTTTACTTGTCTCACACTGGCGGACTGGTGGTTCTCTCATGATAGCAGACCTAGCTAGCTTGGTGGGAATTTGCTCTGCACAAACTGTGATGAGAAAAGCAGCATACATTTAATTAAAAGCAAAGAAAAATGTCCACCAGTGGCCTTCACTGACCCCAGTTACCTCGAGCACCTGGACTAAGTTGTGGGAATACAAAGGTCTGAGGACTTGGCCATAATGGGGCATACCATGCAGAAGCCAGCTTCCTTTGATGTAGCCATTGACACTGATTGCTGTGAGCATGTTGATGTTGACGAGGACGAAGAGCAGTATCAAGAATTTATCCATCTGGCCAAGATACAACATTGAGGCTGTAATTGCTCTAACATGTGTCATCACCCACTAACCAGCCCATGAGGAGCAAGCCAGCAAGATTAGAAGATAATTGTACACATGCCTGAATTTTGGAATGAGTTCAAATGATAGTTCCTTCCTTTCCCTCTCTTCATAACAATTTCTATATCATGAAATAGTCAAGTTTGAATTATTACTAATTAAAAAAAAAGTTTTTTGGGTAGAGGTAACAGTACTTTAAGATACTACTAATTGAAGAATAACTGTTTTCAAAACATTTTTCCTGGACTACTGTGTGGTGGTAATACATTTCTTCACTTGCTGAGATTCACAAACTTGTACCTTACTATTAAAATACTGAGTTCAGGTCTGTAGCTTTTATAGGCAGTGGTGGATAAGGGGTGTATTAAAGCCATTAGGACTTTAAAAAACAAGATTTTTTTAAGTTCTGATGGTGATCATAAAAGCTCATGGTAATAGTGGCAGTGGTAGCTCAGTGGTTAAGGTACTTGACTTGTAATTGGAAGATTGCTAGTTCAAGCCCCACCACTGTTGGGCCCTGGAGCAATGCCCTTAACCTGCAATTGCTCAAGTTGTACTCAGTCATAATTTAAGTTGCTTTGGATAAAATCAGCTAAACGCAATCAAAATCTGGTGTTTCATAACAAAAACATTAATGTTCACAGGAGGATATAACCAATCAAAAAGGTGAGCATGCTTTATTACCTACCTTGCACGGTCAAAACAGTTGTATGAGGCCTCACATGCCAAAAAGGTAAAGGATTCTACAACAGTACCCCAAAATTGCAGTACTAGCATAAAATAATGCAATCTTAAGTGTTAAAAATGTTTGGTTAAAAAGATATCCTTCCTTCTTCACAACTCAATTTTGAATCCAAGACAGCCAGCTTATCAGTGAGAAAATGAAATATATTAAGATAATCTATTTAAAAAAAATTAAAAGCTGGCATCACGATATAAATTGAAAGGATAGTAGATGTGGCAATGCACTGTCCACACCAGATACACTGACTAGATAAGTCTGTACCAGTTGTAACAGAGCATTGCCAGTGCACCTAATGTATGGCAAAATGTAATTTCCTAAATACTATTTAGGACTAAGATGATCTAGGACCAAATATATCTTAAGGCTTTACTCTCTGATTCTTTAGATGTCAGTGTATCCATCAACTACTAATATATTGGGATCAGTACTTTGTCTTTGGGGTAACTACCTCTAAATACTGATTCATGAACAATGCAGTCTGAATGAGTTTGTTAAGCAACAACATCATGCACTGGTCATGCCAGGTTTGCTTAATTTATCAGCTACAAGAAATGCACAGGAACACACATTAAATGCATTAAAACTGGGATTCAGTTTCTTTTAAGACTTAAAACTTTATTGTTGAGAGTTAAGTGATTTAAGTTAAACTTTATAAAGTACACAGAATATCAGTAATTCTATAGTTAGAAGGGCAACGGTGTACAAATGGAGAGGTCTTCATTGTGGATTTGAAAGCAGGAGAAAGTGGAGAGTGGGAGTATTTCAGAGTTTGTCCTACTTTTGACCCAGCTGAGAGAGCTGTGGAAAAATAGTGGGGATATGAAGCCAAACATCTTACTGCAACTGAAGACACATCTTTAGACCTTTAAAGATTGCTTGTTATTTTTATTTTCACTTTGCAAATCTTAGAATGAGTAAGGAAAGTACCAAGAGGCAATGAAAAATAATGTAGTCTATATAGACTCATGTCAAGAAAGGATATGAGGAGGTGTATTTACCAAAATCAGAAAAAAAGGGCAAAACGGTTGAAAATATTTAATAAGACTATAGCAGTATAGAAAGCAGTCCAATGCACTTGTAGTATTTGTCCCAAACCTCTCTCACAGACACCAGGTTCATTTAAATAATTTAACTGCATTGGGCTGCTTATGGGTTTCAGTCAATGAATGTGAAATATTCTTGTTTTTTATCAGTCTCAGCTGCAGCGTGACACGAAGCGTAACACCAGGACAGCCATACATTTGCAGATGATGTCTATTCATCAAAATGCCTTTGTGCTCAAGATTAATGAACTGTTTATTATGATCATGGAGAAGTCTTGTACATGTTGCGTGAATAATACCTGTTTCATGAACTGAGCTGCACTGAACAACTCACTGCAACCATACATCACCCTTTTCCCCTGCTTGGCCTGCCAAGAAAAAAAAAAAATCATCATCCACTATTAAACAGCAACATAACCAATATTTAATACAAAATCATATGACATCATAAGAACATACCTTTGTGTAGTCAACAAGATTCTGATATTCTATATAATTGCCCCCACCAACGACAAAGACAATTGCCTGTAGAATAATAAGAGTCTTCAGAGATCAAATCATTGTCATGTGAATGGGAAAAAAAAAAAAAAACAAAGCAAAATCCAGGGCTATACATGTGCTATAATGTTGCACAGTGTTGCACAAATCTTATACAGTACATCTTTAAAGTTAAGGCACCTCAACACTCTACCCTAATATTATACATTCACTACTGTTGCAGATTGCTCAAGCTTACCTCCTGGAAGGGGTTCTTATTCCTTGGAATAGAGCTGGCAAGGTAAATGAACAGAGGAAGAGAGAATGAATTTATTCGTATTGGTGGCAAGTGAACTAATAATAAAAATAACATTTCTTTAATCCTTTAAATATTTTTGAATGGAAGATTACAGCACTGGCAATGTATGTGGAATCCCTTGTTTTTATAACTTCAGGTTTTTCTCATTGTCTTAATATGTATGTAACAAAGTGCATCTGATTGAATGAATTTTACATAATATTTGAACAAAGCTGGAACAACATACTAAAATGTTGTTATATGATTATAAAATGGAATAACTTCTAAAAACTACTTTAAATTCTAGTGAATATTACCTTTCACTTCCGCGAAGCATCTTTGGGTCAAAGTACCTATAATCATCTGTCTCCTACAAAATCAAAGATTAGGAGTCATGATGGATTTTATGATAACTTGTCTGTGTGCTGTACAAGTTAAAAACCCCACATCATCAAACTGTATTAAACCCTTATCAAGATGCTCATTCTTCTCAGCAACCATTTATCCAGGGGTAGTGACCCTCAAAGAGCAGAATTAAGTAGAAAAACTCAAAATGTTGCCATTTAATTTTTTCCCCCCAGTAAAATTTGAGTGAGCCATCTTTGGAGATGGGGGCTGAGGGCTTTGGTCCTCCTCACTCATCCTCCCTATGGGCCAAGGCCAAGCCAGTCTCCTCTCCCACTGGACCTCAGTCAGCCTGTCCTGGCAGCTCCTCTGCTCCCGCACATACTTCACCACAAGAAGAAATACTTCACCGTCAGCTCACTGAAAGAGGAGCACCATGGGTGCTTCCAAACAGCCAAATGCTCCAGATTTTTCTGATATCGGTTTACCCTCTAGCTGGGTAATGGCTAACACTAATAGCAAGTGAAGAGCCCAACTCTCAGAGCCCAGTGCTACTGTATTCATGGACAGTGCAGTTCAATTACAGGTATCTCTGTGAGGACTGTCTGAGCAGGCAGAGGACCTGGATAGCCCTATGCCTCTGGTTATTCCAACAAGAGCTGAATTGTGCAGGAATCTGTAACACCAGTAGCTCAGAAAAATAATATGCCCTATTCAAATGTATAGTTGGGGGAATGATGGGTAAGAGGAGCAGCAGTTCCAGTGTGTAATGAGATCCTGTAATCTGTCCACTGGTTTCTGGAAAGACTGAGGACCAGCATGGTTAAGCTGAGGGTGTTTCAGTAGAAAATAAGATCTTTGTGTCAGTGACCAAAAGAAGGAAACTAGTATGTTAGTGGTATGTATACAAAAGACTAACTACAAGACATAAGATACAAATAAAATGTCAGCAAGAAAAGGTCCATAATCAAAGCATTATAAGGGTGTGGCCATCTAATTAGTTTTTTAATTCATTGCAGGATAATTCTAGAAGTGTATTTGCGAGAAGTCTCATTACTGGAAGGGTGCCGAACATTTGCCACATCATATCCTCACACAGATCCACATTTATAAAATATCAGCATCAATCATTCCCCCCACGCAGCCTCTGCAGTTAGACATTTTCAAAGGCAGACTTTTCCTTTAAAACAATCCAACAACAACCAAAGTGCTAAAGGAGAATTTCTCTACCATCACAAGGCTAATATGGTACAAACACAGCCTTTGGGAACTTCCTAGACCAAGCCCAATGTATACTAACTTTTTACTGAATATAAATAATACTGAATATAAATGAAGGAATTGTGAGATCAAAATGACAATTAAACCTTGGATACTTTTAAGATTTATATGTTTGTGGAGAGCATTAAAAATCTGTATTAATTTCAACCCAAAGGGGCATTGGTTGTCCATAGTATGTATACATCAATACTGATAGAAAAATTGGGAAATATACATGGTGTTTGGGATACGCCTCTCAACTAATGGAATCCGGCAAACAAACTATGAATCAATTATTTTTGTTGCTTGTTTACATGCAACACGTAGGCTCCCCTTCTCTTTCTGTAGCGGCACTGCTTGACTCCCTTATCTCCAGACACCTTTGAACCATACTAGAGTCAAGCACTGTGCTTACATGCTTGTCAAGGTATTGGCACTAGCCAATTCAGTTTAGTCTTGGCAGCCTACAAAAAAGTTAGGCTACAAACGTATTTACCATTAAGCATTTGTTTTAAATGACTAGCAGCTATGAAACTGAATAAATGGTTCTTAAAGATTACACAATACCCACGAAGAGTGTTCCATAGGGGTTAACTGCAGGGGAATTAAAACAGCTTGCAAACAGAATAAGCAAATAATAATTTCTGCTTTGTTTCACGGGAGCTAAATGAACACTCCCAAATCCCTGAGCTCTAGAAACGTAATACTTTAGTATCAGATCACTGTAAGCCCGCTCTCCTCATATCCACACCTCTTTTGCTCTTCTTTTCTCCCTCTCCCTTCCTTCTCTTCCTCCTCTGTCCCTCTCTACAGGTGTTCCCCTTTTTGAGACTGTGCATTAACAGACTAGATCAGATTGCTGAGCTTGGGTCCTTGCACTCAAGAAGTCTCTTCACAGCTCTGTACAGTGTAGATTTGGTGTCCTGATTCACTGTACACTATACACACTAATGCAGAATGGGCAGCATAGCTGCTGCTGTAACCCTGAAATGCTGAGGCTTTTTTTCCTTTCGTAATGCACACAAGTACAGCCACAAGCAGGCAGCCTGACTGGTAAAGAATGAATTGTGGGCATCTTACAAACGAATGGATCGTGTCTTGAATCTCAAAAGATGGACAGAAATAGCTTACCGGATTTGATTTCATGTCCATCAAGTTGTCCAAGATCCGAGTAACTGGCAAATTCTATACAAACGAAAAACATAAGTTTCACAATCCATTAATAAAAAACACAATTATTTCAAAAAGGTGGTATGACTTGCAAGCAGTACAGGACAATGACAGCTAGCTTCTTTGTAGTTTGATCAACCTAAGATTTTAATACTAAGCAGTAACTAGTTTCACTGAGCCAGACAAGGTGTTCAAAGAAAAACAGCTTTTTGGCATGACCTCATCTGAAGAAATTATTTCACACAAGCACCATGAATACTCATTTATATTCCAGACATTTTAGGACAATTGTAAAAGTTATACTTGAGAGAATTACAGGAACGACGGCAAATGTTTAGTTAGAGGTTAATTTGAGTGTCATTCCTAAATCCCCAGTCAGCTAGTTGTAAACTTAAACATTAAAATATAAAATGAAGATGTAGACTTCGGAATTAGTTAAAGAGTTAATTAGTTAAAGCTGGTCCCGTCTTTTATTGCAGGCTATCGCTAACAAGCATTATTGAGGCACCCTCCAGAGAATATCTAACAGTCAAACAAAGAACCCACATTTTTATACATTTCTCAGAAGTGATTATGTATTCATGCCACCTTTTTGCATTCACCACCATTACATCCAAACTATACATATGCCAACTGATATTCAACACCCACACCAGTTGGAACCTTTTACCACCACATTCCTAGAGAAGACTTCTCTTAACCTTGTCCTAAAGAAGACTGTTTTTCTATATGGTCCTGAGCTTGGTGGGGAGGTCGTATATCTTACCCTGAGGTCCACCAAAGCCTACCCAGGATCCTTTGCTGAAGCCTAAAGAGGTCTCTACAGAGGATCTGTACGCAAATCATTCTG
Source organism: Electrophorus electricus (assembly GCF_041902795.1). Lineage (NCBI taxonomy): Eukaryota > Metazoa > Chordata > Actinopteri > Gymnotiformes > Gymnotidae > Electrophorus > Electrophorus electricus. The sequence goes on along the minus strand of NC_137506.1, from coordinate 25,535,847 downwards.
AAAGGACACAGAATCTCTATAATAACATAAAACATAAGGGAGTAATCAGTCTAATGCACTGTTAGGCCTCTTTTCCCTGTTAACACTCTTTTTATTACCTCATGAGCATTCCACATCAAAATAACACTTTTGATAACATTTCAAAACAACTTTACCAATTTCATAAAATATCACCAGGAATAAAATATTCTAAAAGCTGGTTTTAAATAATCTTGCTAACCATATATTAAACCATATAACCATATATTAAAACTAATTAGAGACACACTGCTCCCAGTGTACCTCTTCCTATACCTGAACTCTGGGTATTGGGCAATTTAAAAAAGGTCTGATATTAAACCCTTGATGATCTAAGATCAAAATTATATTAGTACTATACCCCTGGGACCAGTTTGTTTCCCCTGTATAGGTTTTGTGGATGTAGCACCATAATATATATATATATATATATATATATATATATATATATATATATATATATATATATATATATATATATATATATATATATATATATATAAATAAAATATATAATAAAATATAAACACACGCAAACAATACTTCATTATTTCTGTGTCATCAGCTTAGAACATTTAGTTCAGCTCTGCAACACAGTGATTTCCATCAGTGTTGACTGAAATGTGTGATCCTAGTCTCATTCTTTTGATGGATATAAAACTAAAATAAACAGGGATTACCTGTCTTTGATTAAAAGACATACCGTGCATGCTCCGGAGAAGGGGATGCAACTTGCAGCATGGATGACAAATTCAGCTCAACGGTCATTTTATATTTTGCGATGCTACATTCATCCCTGAAAATTTCAGTTTTTCAAATATTACGAGTTGCTGTGCTACTATTAGCTGTATTAGTCATAAAATACTTCCAAATTACTATTACAAATTAAATTACTACTTATTAGCAAGCATGAATCATACTGCTTGTCTTGTTAGCTGATGTTTAAATTGATGATTTTTTAAATGAAGCACCCAGTCTCATTCATTGCATTGTAATCAGTCATACACAGGTCAGATATTCCTTGCCAAAACATTAGTGTTTCACATAGGGCCAAGTCCACTCACTTCATAATAAACACCACAACCTCACAAGCTCTTCACAGTGGTCATCAGGTAAGAACCTCCCATCATCTGTATTTCACTAAATTAAGCCCAGGACACCTCTAGAAGGCCCAGCAGTGACGTCTGGTATCCCATATTTACCTACTGTGCTGTCCCTGTGCAGCCAATCAGCATAATGGCCTCCCCAGCAACTAAGGCATTATCCAGCCCCACTGACACTGTTAATACATGCTCAGTGTCAATGGTTACATGTGGATCTACTACTCTAGACATGACATGACATGACAACAATCCACTCACCTGCCCAGTCTACCATGTACCTGAGACACAGAATCTGTCAGCCATTCCACATTTCCCCAACTAACCTGTGCTTTCCCCATCTACAGTCACTGTCTTGCTCTATAGCCACTTCACTAGCTTCAGCCACTTCAAATAATTCCTTTATAGCTACCCATATCTTACAGCCTCTAAAACCAAATTCCACAAGCAACGATGTGGCAGACTTTGCTACAAATCCCCTAGCACCTATCTCTACTGCCTTATGTACATCTGCCACCCTTATTCTCTCACCTCTGCTATCAAGTCTGCATACTTCAGCTGCTTCCTTCGGATCCTTCATCCACTGCCTCCTCAAACGAATTAACTCTATAAAATAAATTAATCTGCTTACCTTCAGAGTATAGTGCCATATGTGGCAGCATAGTTAAAGCAATGTACTTTGGGACCTGTATTCTTTTTAAACCTACATCTCTACCAATTTCCAGTCTTGTGTGGCAACCCATTTACTAATATTTATAGCCTGTGCTTGCTCTCCACGATACTGTCCCTCCCACACAAACCCATTTGCTCTATTCATATTACCACTGGGCAAAGAGATAACCTCTATGCGTTTTTATCAAATAAACATACTAATGAGCCAAGTCTCCATGTATATTAAGTCTCCATGCAGTCTCCATGCATATCATTCCTGTGACCAAATAAATGTACATGCCGATAAATTATACTTCAGTGTCCCAACCCCTGCACATCATTTACAGCTAGGATCTTCAACTACCCACTGTCTAAGGTTTTGTGGAGTTGGAAGGACATCAAGTTACCCCAAGCAAAACGCCACTCATATCCATTGCCGACAACTCTCGCCAGGTGATTGTCTGCTTCTCTAAATTTTCCCAACGAAACCCTGTTTCGTTGTCCATGTTTCCCTGCGAAGCTACTATAGTACACTGTGATTTTTCTTCATGTTTACAAATAAAACTAGTCATCATTCACCTTCTCTTTGGCATTGTGGCCTTATTGAACACTTTCCACTTTTCACCTGACCCAAGCCCTGCTCTTCTGCTTTGCACCTGCCCTACCACATCTCTATGCTCCAACATACTCTTAGATAACAGCATCACCACTCACGGATTCCACTTTCTCCCTGCTTTTGTGACTGGCACTGCTGCTTTTATCACCATGTCTTTAGACCCTAACAAAATCAACTTGTGACTTACCTTAACACATTTGAATTCCTCAACTAGACTTGTTAGAGCTATCTCCAGCACCCTTCTTCCATATCATACCACACTACTTCAACAGCATGGTACCCCTAGCCACTTACTTACAGCCTTATTTATAATCCTCTTCAACCTCTTTACTTACCGATGGCTTCATAAACTGACAGTGGCCACCTAATATGAGGCAGCAAACCAAACTGGAGGTACCACATTTTCAACTTACCTGGCAGAAATGATTATTATTATTAGATATGTTTATATAGCGTCTTTCTCGAACTCAAGGACGCTTTACAGACAGATAACAGCTTTTACAATCACTTACACACAGAGGAGAAGCGGATTGGGGGGGACTGGACAGAGCACCAACCATCACTTGACATACATACTCACATCCACACCCCCACACGTCACATTCAGGACAATTTAGAGTATCCAATCAACTGAATCTCCATGTTTTTGGACTCCACGTTTTCCTTCCACAATTGACAAACCTCTAGAGACGTACTAGGTTAACCTTCATCCCTGCCCACCTAAGATTATAATTTTGTCTAGCCAGGTACATGGCATGGTAATTGTCAGCATTGTCATGTCATCCATGTATGCCCTGACTGGAGGGATCTGGGTACCATCCTGTAGTCTATTGCCACCTACAGTCCTCTTAGAAACCCTAATTATCACCTCCATTGCCATCACTGTAAATATTACGAGGATGATGAATAGCTAGACGTTACATCTACTTCTATTCGCTGCCAGGACGTAACATACTTACTCCAGTATTAGAACAGAACTGAAAATCTTCAAAATAAGCCTTAATGAGCCTAGTAATCCTATCTGCTACCTAGAAGAACTCAAATGCCTTCCATAAGAGATTATACGATACAGAGCCAAATGTATTAGCCAAATCTAAGAAAACCACATGTAGGTCCCTATCCTCTTTCTTCGCTGTCTGAATCTGATGCCAAATAATACTGCTATGCTCCAACTAACCTGCAAAGCCCGAAATCCCTGCCTTTTGCACTGATGTATCAATTAACTTTCAACTATTCAATTTCAAATAAGCAGCCAGTCTCTGTTCGATCACAGTAAAGAAAATCTTACCCTCCACATTAAGAAGGCTTATAGGTCAAAACTGCTCAATACCCACAGCTTCCTTCTCTTCGGGTATAAGAATACCCCCTACTCTTCTCCACTATTTTGGGATAATTCCTTTCTTCCACATTACAACCATCATCTTCCATAAAAGCTTCAACACAGGTGTGCTTTTATACACCCAATACAGGAATCCATTACGCCGTGGAGCAGAACCTGCCTTTGCACAACTTTTCATTTTGGTAACTGAAATACATGCTCAGTGGAGTTAAGGTCAGGGGATTGAATTAGCCGATTAAAATATTCCACTTCTTGGCCCTGAAATACCCCATTGTTGTTTTCGTGGTATGTTTTAAGTGGTTTGTCCTGCTGCAGGGTGACGCATTATCCACTGGATTTTGAAGCATGTGGTTGGATCTGAGCAATGTAGATACTTCTTTATACTTTCAGCTTTATCCTGCTGCTGAAAATCACTTTAGGTCATTGGGCCATAAGACTTTTGGGCCAAAACTCCAGAGGTGGTTCTTAATTTTGTTATGCACATCTGTGTCTTTCCTGAATAATGTTGGTTTGCCTTCATGATTTAAATGTCAGCCATTCACTGGCCTTCTGTGGTCTACCAGGTTGTTCCCTACGGCTAAGCTCTGAGTGTATTCTTTGTTCCTGTAAAGCCACTTTGAGACAATGTCTATTGTAAAAAGCTCTATATAAATATAATTAAGTTGAATTTAATAGGACAGAATAGAATAATGTTCCGAACCATTGATTTGGACTTACCTAATGTTTTGGCTACATCTTTATCCATTGTACTGTGCTATTTCAGCCTCATATGGTCTGGATTTCATGGGCACAGACACTATTTAGGTCACTTCTCAGTTGAGTGACAATACAGAAACAGATTCCAGATGTTGATATACGGTCAATTCTAGGTCCTTTGTAGGCTTTCATTTGGTGATACACAACTTACCAGCCAATTACTTATGGACTGGTGAAACTGGGACTATATATAAAAAACTGTTAGTTCTGTATGGTTCATCCAGTACAGATGTAAACAGTCTCACATTAAAGCTGACATGGTTTACATTGTTTCACTTCAAATTTCTTTGACTGCCCTAAAGAGTGATGACAAAAATTATGTGATGGTCCAATTGCACTGTGCAATCTGTTGCACCTGCATAATGTATTGATAAGGAATAATTTTATTTTAATATTATCTGAATGCTTCCTCACACTCAAATACAATATTTGCTAACATAAATGTTGCAGTTACTTATAAACCTAGCTTAGTATCTATACAGTAAAAGTGCAGTATATTTGAGAAAATTATTTTTGTAAGAAACAGTGACATATTAATAAGGATGTGATCAGCTGCAATTATTAAGTTCAGAAATTTGTTCGTTATCAGGAGTCTATTATGTGAATTTAGCTAAAAGATGGAATATCAAGTTTTTTTAGAGATTTTTTTTAATCTTTTACATTTGACTCATGGGCTAAAAATAAAGATAAAGCTATAAACAATGCTATTTGCTGCCAATCCAGATATAACCTTACCTATCTCTTACTAGCAGAGGAGAACTGCTCGGGAAACCATGCATATTTGAGCTCACGTCTCCGTGACAACTATTCAGTCCTAACAGTAAGTAAATACTCACATGTTGTTTCAAGACCAGATTCTTCACCCCTTCCATAACAAATTGTGAGCCAGTATTCATCACCCTGGAGAAAAGGCTGAGGAACAACACAAAGGTCTTTTTAAAATCACTGCATTAGTAACACTTTATGCATCAAGAAAATTATTCATTTTGGGAAAATTATATTTCATGTGGCTTCATACCCCATTGGTTTTACTCCACTGTTGCCATAATTGGCTGGTGTAGTAGCCATCTTTGTGAAAGCTCTGGAAAATATATTATGTCAGTGGCAAGGCTACTTTCTTATTTTCAGTTACTATGAACTTATGATGGCATGTTATGAAGTGTTTGTTGACACTGGCAACTCACTTCCATTGCTTTATGTAGTTCAAGGGGGAGAGGTCACAGCCAGCGTCAATCAAAGCCTTTTTATATTGCTCAAGATCTCCCTGAGATGAAGAAAATGTCTGAGATTAAGAAAAATATATATTTATTTGACATTCTTATCAAAGGAAAAATATAAGGTCTGAAAGGCACACTTTGTAGCCATGTAATGATGGATTTGAGCCATTAGGGTTCTGTCAGCACCCCTCTATATGATGAATGAAGACAAACCCACTGTCCTCTCAGAGACACTGCTGCCTACACCACATGTGTGTGGAGGCCATTTTGGTTTCACCAACATCATTATTGACTGTGAAAAACAAAAAATGGCTGCATTTGGGCAAAAAAAAGGACCCAACAATAATCCTTCGGGGTTCAGAAGGAGAGAGATGAAAGAAAGATGTGGTAAACAGGTCCCCTGCTTGACCTCAGCCATGAGTCCTGTAAAACAAGTTGTATCCCAATGAAGCGGGCATGCTTCAGCAGCCTGCACTGATCAGCCTGATGGTTAGAGACAGGTGGGACATCTGCCCACGGCACTGATTAGAAATCTTCCTCCACCATTTGGGTAATCTGTGGTCATTGTTACCGAGGCAGCAGTGTGTGGACCTGGGCCAATCCAAGGTTCTGCCCATCCCAGCCCGGCGCCCACTCCTCTGCAGAGCAGAGGAAACTTGCACACTGCGGTTGGTTAAGTAACATCCAACAGACGTCCTTGCCATGAGTTGAACAATCCTGCATTATCAGGCTGCAAGAGTAATAACGCTTGGCTGCAGCATCAAAGGGTGTCAGTGTACCTCAAATCTGCGCCGCATGTGTCCCTTAGAACAACAAGGCTTTTGAGGACAGGCTGGAAGTAGGATTTAGGAACAGGGCAGTGTGGAGAGGCCTCATACTGGGTTTGGCTTGGTGGTGTCCTGCACACTGAAATTTATTCGCCCACCTCTAATTAGAATAAACCGCTGTATTACCGAAAGTGCGCACCAGGACAGCCTACCACAAGTAATCTCTAGAGACACTGTGTTGCTATGGCACCACATGTATATGGTAAGACCGGCATCTTCCAAAGTGAGAACTCCTGGCAGTATATTAGAGCTTTGATGGTGGGGGAAGCATAGAGTCTTACCTCAGATGGGGGTTGCTGGGCAGTGATGTAGAAGATCAAGAAAAGTCTCATCTTATCCTCTGGTGTTCCAGCTACCAACAAACAGAACAGCTCATCCATAAACCTTTCCACTCCAGTAACAATCCACACAGTTTATTTTAAGAGGACAGTGATCTGTGAAAGTGAGTAAGTATTTCATGGTTCTAAAAATCAAAATGCAAATAAAAAAATCCAAGGTCCACAGCACTATAGAACAATGGAAGTCTGTATAGTTTAAAAACTTGGCAATATATTGCCAATTATTATTAAAGTTAACATATTTGGACAGGCTTGTGTACTCATTAGAAACCAATGAACCTAAAGATCCTGGGGAGATCAAGATATGAAAGTCTTCAAAAAACCCACAATCCTGGCGAGAGAGAAAACACATTCTGTCCTCTGCTAGCATCACAGATCGCCTTTAAAGCTGACCGCTTCTCCCCAGGGACCATATTCAGGAGGCTAATTCTGGGATGGAACACTGAACGAAGAAGAAGGTGGAACAGACTTCTATTAAGCAACTGGGGCATAAGTTACTCAAACATTTTGCTTCATTTGATCTCCCATGATTGAACTGTTCTGGGATGAACAAAACCATGCATGGGAAAGTTCATGCATTAACAGAGCAATGTGACATTTATTGCCCTGTAAATAGGTATAGTAAACTGAAAAATGTGAGAGGTCTATGGTGCTATATACACAAAGCCTTACCATCAGGGTCAGTGATGATGTCCAGGAGGGACTTGTCCAGAGTGGACTTGCTCATCAGTTTCTCCTCATACTCAAAGTACACGTCCAGCTTCCGAGACTATGGACAGGCGATATGTGCCAATAGTCAGGGAATTTGAGCAAATCATGGTATTTCTTGAGAAAATGTAATCCATGAGAACATTCACAGAGCGCTCACCTTAATATGGTCCAAAACTGCTGTGGCAACATTGGTGTGAAGGTCAATCAGTCTTTTCTTCTCCAAGAGCTCAGGTAGAGAACTGTTTGGAAAGAGAAACACTTTGTTACCTGAGAGCATACATGCAGTGGGCCAGACAACAGACTGTCTACCATATACATTGCATAGATCTCTGTCCAACACAACAGGATAAAATGCTAACGCTAAAAATAATACTGTGTGTCTGAATTGGGCAATTAGGCTTTATTTGTAGCCAGGCCTCGCACAGTCCTACCTGACAGCTGAGGTAAGTTTGGCAGTGTTGTCTGACAACATGCTAATGGCTCCCTCATCCTCTCCTTCTAAGCCCTGTGGAGAAAACAAAAAAGTCAGCAGTGCCATTGGACAACTTAGGAGCATCCAGGAGGATACCATCTCACACTGCATTGAGACCGTAAAAGGAACATGGATCTTGTACCCACCATGATGCTCTTGAGTCGTTTGACCTCATCTTCTTGAGCTCTGTACTTGTCCAGTTCTTCCTGCACTGATTCTGCCACCTCAGGGAATGGGCTGAAAATGGGAGTGTGGCAATAAACCTAGCTTCAGCATGGGAAGCCCAGCATGGACCAGAGTGCACATTAAGTTGTACTTCAGGTGGAAAAAAAAGCTGACGTGCATAACAGCAAATGCATGGGTCCATTAATGGAACTAGAGTAGAGAAGATCAGTAGCTTCAGGTTCCTCAGTGTAAACATACAGAGGATCTCACATGCATCAAGCACACAGATACATGTGTTTTCTACTTCAGAAGGTTGCAGAGGTTTGGCATGAACAACCGCATCCTCAAGACATTTTACACATGTCCTGTGGAGAGCATCCTGTGAGTCTGCATCACTGCCTGGGAAATGCTCCACTCTGTAGAGGAAAGCTCTGCAGTGGGTGTAGAGGACAGCCCAATACATCACAGGGACTGAACTACCAGAACTCTTGGAGCTGTACACCAAACACTGTCTGAAAAAATCCAAAAGGACACCCCACCCACCCACCCAAACCACAGTATGTTCTCACAGATGGTACAGAAGCTTACAAACCAGAACCAGCCGGCTGAGGGACACTTTCTTTTTGCAGGTCGTCAGGCTACAGAACAGTCAGTAGTACTCCAGCATGGCCCATACTCCCATATACCCAGACTCACATTCACATCTCTCTCCACCATACGGCCCCCAATACTCTGCATGTTAAAGGCAATGTCAAGTAAAATAGCTTAGACAATGACTTATAATAACATCTAATGACACTCTTCTACTACTGCACTGTCACACACACAGTGTTTACGCAAGGTTTGTTTTGCAAATGGCACACAGTATATATATATAATACATGCATGATGTGTGCAAGACCTGTATGAACAGTGTGTATGTAATTGTAGAAAACTACTATTTTCACTTTAGCACACACAGACACACACATTCTTTTTCTATTTGTAAATAGTATATTCACAATTCACATACTTGTAAAATACTGCGAGACTGTAGGGAGTAAGCACTCACCTTACTCCCGTGTAAGGACAATGTGACAAACTGATTTGATTTGTATAATGTGATTTCTGATTTGGTAAAATCAACACCAGGAAAAATTATGAACTTTGTCTAATAAAACAAATATCAGGTACAAGGAGTCTCTTAAGAAACATTGGGTACAATGAATGTATTCTTGCCAATCTGTCACAGTTAACTACTCTGGCATCACAGCTATCATGTTTTATGTTATGTTTTCCCTGCACCTTATTATCCTCACCTGTGTCTAGATATTCCATGTTAGAATGTGTAACTTGCCGTGTTTTCATATCTAGGTTTGTTGTGCATTGCTGGTTATGCTTATTCTTCAGTGGTTTATTCTGTTGTTCCTCCATGTTTGTCATATGTTCCCAAGTTTCATGGCTGTCTATCGGCTTTTTGGATAAATATATGTTACACACTCATATCCTGCCTCACCTTGCTACCGGTTTTACCCTTCTACCGTTTATTTGTTTTGGGTAAAATATTTATGTTCTGAATTCAACATAAAAAAATACTATTTTTTAAAAGTATTATTTGTGCTCTATTTAGATGTGCTTTTCCACTTAAATGTAACATAACCTTGGATTCATAATCCATTGTATTTCATCTAGCAATGAGCATTTACAATGCTTTTAAAAAATTCCGTCTGTCTTCATGAGGCCTTAAAAATATAATGGTGATTTCTTTTCTGTACTTACACTTATAACATATTATATCTAGTTCTGAATTTTGCCTGTGATTTCTTTATAAGCACTCCCTCCGTTTCTTGGAATTACACATAAATCAAGTCTATGGCAGATCAACTGCTGGAGAGATCCAGGTTTCAATAACAGCTGCTACTCACCTTCCTTTGTGTTTCTGCCAAAACTGGTCAGCAGCAGTGAGATCATAGCTCTTCTTGGTCTTCTTTTTGGGTCGAGCCCCAGCTTCTGACCCTAGTGACTCTTCCAAAGTTACTCTGTTCAGGTGAAAGTCCTGACACACACACACACACACACACACACACACACACACACACACACACACACACACACACAAATCAGAAAGGGCAGGCAATTCTCAAACTTGTAAATTATTTTCTTGGACAAACATTTTATGTCACAAAATGTGTGTGTGTGTGTTTTCTAGGTTCTGAATGCATACATGATACAATCTTGTGTTGTACAATAACATGACCTATAATCACTACAGATCTCATCCTTGCATCAAAACTTTCTGAAATACATATTCAAGGCAATAGCTGTCATTGTAAAGAGCACATTCTAAAACAAAAGAAGCATTTCAAATTCATGATCATTTTAACAGCCCTGAGAAGCCTTTGAGACATGCTTTTTAATTTCTGGAAAAATAAATTATTTATGTTCATTGGCGCACACCACCAACTTGGTGCTTACATTCCACACTTCATGAAACCTCTTTGTCATATATATGATGACTGCAATAACTTCATCTTTGCATACATTGAGACTCGGAAAAAATGGCCTATCCCATTTCAGGGAAGAAAAAGGAGATTAACACTTAGGAAACATGGGAACCTTGACAGATCAAACAAATATTATGGGCTTAATATTAGGTAGTCTAAAGAACTAATAGGTTTCTTCGAGCTCTCCTTACCAGGACATCATGAATGAGGGCTTGGTAGGTCCAAGTGTGGTGGAGTGGGGTGGCAAGATCCAGGTTACGGTCAGCAAGAACAAATAGTGGCCTCTGGAAACTACACAAAAGAGGTAGACAAATAGAGAAAGAGAGATGGGGGAGACAGCAAAACCAAGAAAAAGAGAACACTAAAAAGCCCCAACACAACAGATGATTAATCTTTCCCTCTCTGGTCTTTCAGCTCCAGCAGTGAAACCAATCTTTCCTTCTGGATCTTTCTCTGGACGTCCCAGCGTTGGGAGCTGGGTACTCAGGGAGGAGTGACTGGACAGCCAGCAGGGGAAAAGATTTCCTTGTAATTTAAGTGGAAACTCCAGTGAGCACACAGTGTACGTGGGCAAAAAGAAAAGCAAGCAGAGCTTCTGGAGTTTCTTTAGGGGTTCTTGTACATAAAAGTAATGGAATGAATGCTTAGATTTATTATCTAAGATGATGTGCATGTTAATGTCATCGGATGTTTTGTGTGTGTGTGTCTGTGTGTGCGCGCGCACGTGCGTACACAGATGTGAGAGTTTGTGTTCTACCTGAACTGGCCAGCACCCATGGTATCTCCAGTGAAGAGGCTGTTGCGAGCATCTCGCAAATTCTCTCTTAACTTCTTGTCAAGTTTCTGTAGTTAAAAAGAGATAAACAAAATGTAGCATTTCCATGTATACACAAAAAGAGAACAATCTATGAACAGTATAGCAAAATTGATTTCACGTTAATTGGTATTTGAGACTTAACAACTTTGTAGTTAAGTAAAGTCCAAGACCTGACAGCTGCACTAGTATAACTAGATTCAAAATCTACAGTAGATTGAGTACAAAGATGAGTCATAAAAGACAATAGTCTCTCTATAAGCCTTTTCTCTGGGCCAATGAGAAGACAAAGATTCCTCAGACTGTCTTTTATAACACAACAGGTGAGATGAGCAGCTTACCACAGCAACCATTTCAGCCGCATTCCCTCTTGGACATCGGATTATTGGGACAGCACCTAGGAAAATATGAAATCTCACTTGCTTGCCAAATTTCACGTTAAACGTCTGTGCAAATTTTCATTGGGCACACAAGAATATTCAAGAGATTTTTTTCTTATTTTAACTACTGTACTAATTATGAATTAAATTCTAAACTGAGTCACAGCACATTTTTACTGTGTTCTTTCCCTATCTGACGCCTGACAGTACTCGTGTACACTTATATTATTTAGTGTCATTAAATCATAAATGACAATTTTTCTATTTAATCATAAAACATGCCATTACTAAATATAGTTATTATTTACCCAAAAAATTAGAACTCCATTGAATAAAGCATCTTACGCAGAGTAATAAATGCCATTTGTGCATTCCATTTTAAACCTTCCAACTTTGAATCTAAGAGCTTTAAACACTAAGAACTGCAAATGATTAGGTAAAATGCTGCCACCTAGTGGATGCTACTGGTAGAAAAAAGGTATCGTTAATAAGGGCCATTACATATTGATTAAAGCAATTATTTTGGAACCCAGTTTTAGAGTACCACTATGTCTACAGTTGTCCTTGCAATGTGCTACTTACCAAGAGTAACAAAAAAGCAGAAGAGGCTGTCGACAATAGTGTCCATTATAACCTCCATATCTGTGTCCATGATATCTGGTTTGTTGATTGCTGGAAAAGGAGTGCACACATGCACACAGGCACGCAACTAATTACCTAGCACTTAAACAGTCAAACAATACCTCCAATCACAACTGGACATTAATTAAATAAAGGGGAAATTCCACTGCCTCTGGGATAGAACAGTCATAATGCAAAATGAATCCAGGAATATCAGTGTATATAGGGGACATGTGAAAGATGATCTTGATTAAGCTAAGTCAACCACTGCTGCAGTCTCGCTCATCTTAGTGGCAAGATACTATCGGTCAGCACGGTGGTAGATATGAATGCATCTATAAGCACAAGCCCAACAGGTAGTACAACTGAAAGCTGCAAGCTGGAATATGAAGCTGCAGCAGTCATGCTTGCAAGCCTAGGCTACAATATACTAGCCACAATCCATTCCCAATATACCCCTTGTAAAGCAAAGGCCGGAAACCAAGATAACTCAAACTCTACATTTTCATGTCAGTTTTTAAAGGCTTATTTAAGTATGTATGTATTTATACATTTATTTGTTTGCCTTTATCTAGCCACTCACTTGGTACTAGATGTCTAATCCACCATTAGTTAAATAAATAAATAAATGCATAAATAAATTACACACACACACACACACACACACACACACACACACACACACACACACACACAATACAATATTTTATATCATCATCTATTTTTAAATATTATACAAACACTATCCAAGGAAACAAAGAATGCTGTTTTTAAATGATTTATTGAAAGAAATTGCTGTTCAGATCTACCTGGCCCTATTTTAAAAAGTAACTGTTTTTTTCTACTAAATCAACCGATTATCCAAATTCAATTGACAATTGGGTTCAATTTCACTAGCCACACTAATGCCAGACCTGTTTAATCTACATCACTAAACACAGAACCAAGAAGCAGGTCAGAAGGCAAAAAGGACTATAAGATGCCACGTTGAAAAGAGATTTATATATACATGCATTGAAATCTACCGGTTAAGAAAGGGTTACACAGCCATTGCAAAGGCTCTGGGACTCCAGCGAACCATAGTTAAAGTCATTAATGGACAAATGGAGAAAACGTGTAACATAAAATTTCACCAAGAGCATACCAGCAAATCATCTAGGTCACAAAAGAACCCAAACAAACATCTAAGCACTGCACACTTCACTTGCCTCAGTTATGGTCAATGTACATGATTCCACAATAAAAAAGACATTGTGCAAAAATGGCATGGGTCCTGTTACATCTGGCCTAAAGCTCTCTCTACCTCTAGTATTGTCAAAAGAGCCAGATGAGAGCTTGAATAAAACTGCAGCGCAAACTTACTCACAATATGAACAGTTCAAGGGTCAGACAGCAACGATTAGACCTCAAACCAACCCAGCTAACATTAACCCATAGACAAATCCTAATCTTAACGTCAAAATAAAACCTAATCCTAATCTTAACTGGAACGCAATCCAAATAATTGGACACATCATTTATATGTTACTAAAAGTCTGTTAAATGTTATTTAATCTACAAAGGACCACTCAAAATAAACTTTCACCAAATTAAGGTTTAGGGGTGGCCAAATCAAGGGGGGGAATGGGGACTTTGATGATCTGTTTGGTGGGGGATGTGGTTGGCACATTTGTTTAGCACACATCTTACCATGATAGGAGATCTGTTCTTTGTTTTGATTGCAGAGGACAAACATGTCATCCTCTAGTGTGATAAAGTTCAAATACTGATCAAAAACCTATTCAAAGACAAAGAAAGCATTCTCATTGACTTGATCAGAAACACATACCTTGCACCTACACTCAATCACCATTTAATTAGGAAAACCTGCTTTAAAATGTACACTTTATAACTAATGAATTGCAAATCGCTACCAAACTCATACCATATACAATTTGTCAGCCAACCACTAGCCCGTTCATAAATATTCCATTTCTGACCAAAGGACCACCATTCAGTTTGTTATTTGGGTGTAGGTACACTTTCAATACAGCGGAAACACTGACATAGTAATGACATGGTAGTCATGTGTTGTACAATTATGTCAGGTATAGCAGCATCGCTGAAGGTTTTATACATGCTATTGTTGCTGCTGCACTAAGAATGACCTGCCATGTACAAATGTCTAACCAACAGCACTCCCATGGTCTAAGATGTACAATCAAAAATGATGTCCTGGTGATCTATCCTCATGCAGCATTTAGTTCCAACCCTAATCTAACAGACCATACACACCTATTCAGTTAATTAAGTAATTTAGTAGCATCTTTAATATTAGAGGCAGGTATGCTAGATTAGGGTTGGAAGTAAACTCTGTAATTCAGTAGATCTCTAGGACCAGACATGGACATCCCTGGGCTATAGGGTGGTGGTGGCTCAGTGGTTGGGGTGCTTTACTTGTGATTGGGAAATGGCTGGTTCAAGCCCCGCTGCTGCCAGGTTTCTGCTTTTAGGCCCCTGAGCAAGGCCCTTAACCCTCAGTTGCTCCTGTCTAGGTTTGGGCTGCCTGGCAGTATCCAATATACTAGTATCCAAGTGTTGATGGCATAGCAGTCAGCCATGGTATTCTGTACCTCTGTTCTACTGTGCAGGATGATGATGACACCTGGGTTACAGTCTCTAATTTTATACTGATAAGGTTTACCTACAAGGTAGGTGTTTTTAAAGCAGTCAGTGACTGGATAGAGAAACTTGATATAAGCTTAAAGAACCCTTTTCAACAGTTTAAACACCCTTAAGATTATTTACAAAGTAGTTCCTAATTTATAGTCAGTTGTAAATATGGGTTTCATTTTAAATGGTATAGCTCATACACATTGCATTTATGTGTGTTTACATATGTTTATATAGTGGGTGCAATACTGTTTGATATGTTTGGCTAAACAGATTTTACTATGGCTACCATGCCACTGTATTTGATGTTTCTGTATTTATATTTTTCTTAATTTTTACAAAGAATTTAGACATAACTCTTTATAAGAGTCACTTAATCAGAAAAAATCACAGGCAAGCGTGTGTCAAAAAAAAATCACAGGCAAGTGTGTGTCAATTTCACAAACATCTGATATTCTTAAAGGGACAGAAAATATACATGTTCTTAAAGCATCTACCTGCTTCTTAAAGATAACTGAAAGAAAGAAACATTTTTCACTTTTGTATTTTACTTACTTTGGTCACCTGGTTCACAGCATTTGCTGCAAGAGCTGCACTTGCTATATCTTCTAGCTTGCTTCTGGAGATTGCGGAGATGAAGTTCAGGTAGTAGGACTCATAGAGTTGGTTCCGAAGGTCCTATAGGTTTCAAAATAATTGCAATGAAAGAGATCACTAAATGTCTGAGCTGCATCATGTAGCTTTGAAAATAGTGACTGTAATACAACAGATGCACATTAGAAGTCTAACAATGTTAGGCTTTAAAAAGTCTTGCCACTGACAATGGACTGACAGGTGTAACTTACAGAGCAGGTTTAACATAACATTATGCGGACAGCTTTAATACTTACTTGACATATCCTATCTATATTCTCCTCTGTGGGCATAACAAAATAAATTGCAGGGACATCTGGAATGGGATCTCTATCCGAGTGCAATAAACTGGGAAGCAAAAGAAGAAAGACATTCAGCAATGCAAAAATACTTTAAATACATTAAATATATAAAACATAAGGGGGACATAGGCACTGGCTCAGTTTCATAGGCACTTCAGCTCCTTACAGGTGAAGAGTGATTCCCATGTCTCTTAGCTCTTTCACAGATAGAAGGGGAGAGATGATATCTTGGCCAAAGCGATCATAAATAAGGACCTAGTTAGACAAGCAAACAAATGATATCCATAAAACATGAAGCTATAGTGTTCAATATGCAACACCAGCTACTCAGTAGTCCCTAATATTATGGACAAAGAATATACAGTACCTTCCATACTGGTTCAGCTGTTGTGTTTTTCAGTGGTGGGGTATTGAAGTTCAGCATCCGCTTCAAGGCAGCTGAAGAAATATGAATAATTAATCACTCTGACTTGTAATTTACATATCATTGTTAAGAATATCTAATGATTTTAAGACACACAAATTGGATTTAAAAGGTAGTTCATCTTAGCTGAATTAGTTTGGCTAGTATACAAAACTACGCTGAATGTGAATAACATTATCAAACACCCATTATTTAAGAGTGAGAACAAAGCCTGAACACTCAAGTAGAAAGAGTTATCAAATGAAAATTGAACTGAAATCTGTACTATTCCTTAACTGCCAGTTAATTTTTAATTACATTCTCCTGTGACGTTGGGAGCATTAGTTCGGCTTGTGGTTTTTGAAGTTTATACTTAGTTTAAAAAAAAAAAGCGACTTTTTTTGGGTATTTTGTACAGTTCAGGCATAATCGCTGCTGCAATGGTTAATACAACTGATCAACATCCTGTAGACAACACATTATTGGAAGGCTAAGATCCGAGTTCTGAGAAGACGTGATTTATATTGCAGTTATGAAGGTACAGATTGCATTGATGCTTCATTAAACTATGGGTAAAGTTTAGATAAAGATGTCGCGAGGATTTGTTGATTTTCAAATCAGCGCTCTGAAATGTTTTGGTTTTTTTATTTATTTACGACGCCCACAGTACAGAATGCCATTTAAATCCGTTTTCTTAAAGGAGCATCTTTAAAATTCCATACCATAACCTGCGTCTTTTATGTAATAGATGTTAACATTAATTACATAACAGCTGGACTGTTAACGCTAGTTACGTAACCTACAGAAATCCATAATGAATTAGCTAGCATTCTCTTTAAAGGTGTAACTTAACGCAGTTCTAGCTAGCTAGGTAACATATAACGCTACCTGAAGTTCATTCAAAACATATAGTCTACTACACGATGAGAATGATGGTAAATTGGTCTTCAAGTAATCAAGTTTCCAAAAATTAACAGCATTTTATTCATCGAACTACCTAGCTATTTAAGGAATTATTGACTGGTTAGACAATCCGGCCTGGTTATCACCAAGTTCAGCTATGTGACTGATGTGCGTTTTCAACACACAAGTGACAAAAAAGTCAATTTATGTATGTATAGTATTAATTTATATCAATACTGTATGTTTATTTCAATAATGCATCTGCTCTAAACATTTTATAATTAAAAATCAGTCATTAACAGACCTGTCTGTTTTTCCCGGATGGAGGCAGCCATCTTTTCTATTTATGCAGTGACGAGTTGGAAGGTGACGTGGCAGATCAGCAAACCAACCCAGCGCCTCCTAACGGCAGATAAACGGCTGTCCGATGATTTCGCTTTCCACGGCACCTGCCTGAAACTCGCCGACTTGCTGTGATCTAGCACACAGTTCCATTTATAGATAACATTTATGCTTAAATTAACAAAGATTTTTTATTATAAATTCGAGGCATCACAGACAGAACGTAAGTCTTTAATAAATACGCTAAATGGCATACATATGTACCATTTTCTTTTTCATTATACATGCTTTCAAACATTTTACAAGAAACTGCGAATCGAGTGTGAATGATCGAGTTTATACAAAAAGTTTTTTTTCCAGTGCACCCGAATCTTAAACGATGCAGGATTAATTTGACACACCCGGCACAAACAGGTAGAAAAGAACGTCTCAATATAAGAGTCAACTGACACCCCGTACAAAATTATGCCATGTAATATGAAAAGATTTAAAAGCATAAATTTAATCCATTCACAAAAAGACTCCAGGGAACATCAAAGTTCTTTGTTTACATACACAAATGATTTATATAAAAAATATCGCCGACACAAACTAACAGAATCCATTTCCTATAGCCTGACTGCAAGAAACGCTCATGTTGCTGCATAACCTGAAACAAACGTTAGTGTCATCTGTACATCTGTACCTTAAAAGTGACCTGTGCTGAAAAAGTTGGGGGAAAATGTCAACAATGTCAGAAAGCTGAGCACTAATTGCTTTGTACTCATTACAAACACTTCTCTTCTCCTTTAAGGCCCTGGAAATAAGAAAACAAACTTTGATAAGTCTGAAAACAAGTACATCACCCAAGCATGTTCGTTGTTTGGGTGGGGGCGGTGGCGAGCTAAAAATCATAATTGCACCATTGCCAGTCTGAAGCAGTTATTTTTTGGTCACTTTTCAGCTTCCACGCAGCACTTTTTAAATATTGTTACCAACTGAGTATTGTATGCCAACATCATCATTTACTAATCTAATTGAAACATGGCTGGAGAAATGGCTCGCTGTTCGGTGCCAGACTGAATCAATGTAATAAACGAAGTAAAATGTCGGGAGTTTAACTTTAAAAAAATCTACTAATCTACAACGATTCTATATTTTACTCGAGGAAATCTGTTACTTTTAATACCACTTGCTACAGCGGCGACAGCAGTTACATATTTGCTGTAATTACAATGCCACTTTCAGTCATCAGCCTGTTATGCATGCAACCGACGCGCTTTTTATTTACTCTCCCGCAATCCGCCCGAGTAGTGCACGGGGCAAACAGAAAAAAGCTCAAACGTCCGTCATATATATGAACTGTGTTGGAGTCCATCACTGGCACCACTCCTACCACTGACGCGTCCATTGGCTATCTGTACTGTCCGTTAAACCTGGTAACTGCCTCTAAGCGTGTCTTTCCGTCATTGGGCAACCCAGGTAGACTATATAACTACCTTTGTAAAAAAAACAACAAAGAAACAAAAACAAACAAAAGAACACCAAGACGTATTGAGTAGATAAAAAACAATGAGTTACATTTCAATCCAGCTATCCAATCAATTTAACTTATAGCAATGACAACTTTAAATTCCCCATTCCTCTTACTTGAGCACCTTGTTACAGGAGGTAGAATGAGCAATAACTATATTTTAGTAATACCAAACTGTAAAAAACAAAATAAAAAATGTAGCAGATCAGAGATGATTTTCAGGATCATCAATATAAAGACTAATGTAGGGGTTAAAGAAAAGCATTCAAGATATTTTAGGCTCAGATAAAATGACTGACAAATGTACTTGATGGTCTTGAAAACTGAACAGGATGATGTCCAGAGATTAATGTTACGTTACTCAAACAAACTCAGTGCACATGTAATACCAAGTTTGGTTATTCTTCCGCTACCCCTGAAAAGAAAATTATAAAAGAAAAATAAACCTTATATGGGAAATGCTATAGCTACAACTCAGTTACGTTATATGTAAATAAACACAGTGGATTAAACTGCAGGTGTAAATGCTGACTGGTGCTGCTCTACTGGCTAGGAATAATGCACACTGCCTGAGTTTATAAGGCAGGCAGTTTTTTTTATATTTCTAACCATATACCATAGGAAAGTATTACAGATTAAACATTTTGCTTCAGTAGAGATATTTAGCACCATTATAGAAGTCCGAGAGAAGCAACACATCTAAGCTCTGACCCATAAATAAAAAATGTTCAAACAGCCTGCATCACAGCCAGCTGACACACGGCATACTCCAAATGCTTCTTGAAGAGCTCATAGGATGAAAGCACAGGCAGAATGAGATGGTTAGCTTCAGGCTGGCTTTGAGGAAAAGCACAGGAGGGGTCCAATGGATTCAGGAAGGATAATGAGGGTGGAGGACTGAAGCCAATGGCAGGGACTACATCAGCAGCAGTGGCAAACACGAGGATATCTTCTAGTGATGCTGCACATCGTCCACCTGGAACAAAAGGAGGTGATGACCCAAAAATTGTGTGTGTGGTTAGGAGTTAAGTGGTTACAGTGTTTACTTTATGTCTTATTGCCATGTTATATATTTTTTGTGATTGAAATGCTCTACTACTGCCCCCACTTATCAGTGTCAGCACTGTGTATGTCATGCATGCATCATGCACCTTGGGGGTCCAGGTGAAACATTTAATTTTGCTGTGTACTGCACACTATAATGAGTTCTACTTGAGAAGAATGTTCAAAATATCTATTTCAGTGATTGCAATAGTTCACAATAATATAGCAATAAAACAACTGAATGTTTATTTGGGATGTTGACTCCGTGATATGATTTATATTCAACTGAAAAAGAGCAGTAAAACAAAAATAACACCTTCACATTCATGTAGGTACTGCTTCCAGAAACCCAAGGTCATGTCTTCTTTTGCTTTCTGTTCCTCCTCTTCAGAAAACCAAGGAGTGAAAAGTGAAAATATGGATTCTGCTGTCATTGTTTCCACTGGGCCACAGAAAACCTGGTAGAAGCCCTCTGCACATGCCTGCACTTGCTCAAACACACCAAGGGTCCTGAGACCCTCACGAAATCTAAAGAATGCAAACAATAATAAAAAAAAATTGTAAAATTTAAGTTAAATCATTACCCATTATGATAATTGTATCTGGTATAATTCAAACAAATATTGTACTGCTGTCCCACTATTGTAATATTTACATACTAGTCTAAAATTTAACTTTAAAAAATCTACTAATCTACAACGATTCCATATTTTACTCGAGGAAATCTGTTACTTTTAATACCACTTGCTACAGCGGCGACAGCAGTTACACATTTGCTGTAATTACAATGCCACTTTCAGTCATCAGCCTGTTATGCATGCAACCGACACACTTTTTATTTACTCTCCCGCAATCCGCCCGAGTAGTGCACGGGGCAAACAGAAAAAAGCTCAAACGTCCGTCATATATATGAACTGTGTTGGAGTCCATCACTGGCACCACTCCTACCTGGTAGAAAGCCTACCTGGTAAAATCATTACCCATTATGATAAAATTATCTGGTATAATTCAAACAAATATTGTACTGCTGTCCCACTATTGTAATATTTACATGCTAGTCTAAAATTCATACTAAAGATTTAGGTGCTTATCATCTCAGGGTCCTTGCTTGCAACGTCACTCAGTCAAATTCAGCAGGGTAAAGATGTATGTGGGGAACCAACCTTTGAAGAGGCAGCTGCATTCGTATGATCAGGTAGAAGTTAAGAATGTCTTCCAGCAACAGGTGTTTATCAGAGAGTTTGTTGACCTCTCGCCAGCAGCCTGCTGCTTGCAAAAACTCTGAGGCAGACCACATTGCTTTCTTCAACTCCAGCAAAGAGCTTGATTCTTCTATCTGAAACACACAGGTCAAACAATTGCACATGCCAAAAAAACAAAACAAACCCCCCCAAAAAAAACAAAACAAAAAACCCCACCATGATAGCAAAAAACAAAACATAACAAAACCATATACTACTGTTTATAATGCATGTTAAAGCCCATGTGCAGGGGTTTTGTGTATCACCATTCTCAAAGCAGCTTAACCCAGACATAACTATATCAAGCGAGTCTTACCATTTTGACTCTGTGTGTTAAAGTGTCATCACCCAGGTCTGCTGCAGTAAACTTGTAATCAGCTGGGTAATGGAATAGGCTGTGGTAGAGCGCAGAGGAGAAGAAGACTGGCGGAGGACCTCCGTGCACCAGAGAGAGGGCCAACAGACTGCCCATCTCAAAATACAGATCATCCCTCAGGGCTGCACACAGGAACAACGGCATTAACCAGACTGACATTCTGTTCTGGGTAAGCTATTATATTACTCAAGTATGATGATTGTTGTCTTTGGGGACCCTCATATAATACTCTCACACACACATTTAAACAAGCAATACAAGGAGCTCAAAAGCTGGCATCACACGTATCTATAATGCATCATACTGGCATACACTGTGAAAGTTGAGTAGAAAAGTTTTGAATTTGAGGTATGCATTAGATTTAGTCAAGTAAATAAAATGTGCATAAATAAGGTCACATTTGCATTCAAGCATCGATGAATCGGAGCTATAAATAAAATTTGTTACTTAGATGCAAATATCATGCAATTTCATTACATAATCTTGGTGGCATTATAGAACGATTAGTTACTTAGATACTATCATTTAAGTACATCTGGTCAAAATATGAAATTACAGCAGTCAATGTTACATGAATTAATGTTATTTTGATCAGTTTACTAGCTACAATGGTAAGATGATATTTTATACTAGGTTAATCCATAAGTTTACAGAGTAACTTTGTAAAAGTCACTATTGATCTAAAATACATTTCTATCCAGTGTCTGACTGGCCTTGGAGTTTTTGAGCACCCTACCATAGTAGCATAAATAGCACTGTTGAGTCTATACAGCTTACACATACATGCAAGACAAAGTCAGAATCAGCCATAGGTAAGATGGTAAAATGAGTTTCAATTATTTAAATCTAATTTAACACTTTAATCCAATGAAAAATACATTATATTTAAAATATACAGAAAACAATTAATGTATCGTAAAGCTTAGCTGAGTAGCACACCCTGTATTGGCTATTTATGGTGTAAATGAATATTGGACAGTCCTTAAACTACGACATCCACATTTAATGGGGACAAACTGTCCTACCTTGTGAGTTCAGAGCCAGGTTTTTAGCCCCGTCAGGGCCCACAAAGATGCTCAAACTTTGTATGTTGTTTAGGAGGAGGCGGAGAAAGCGGCGCTGGCTGACCACTGTGTGACTTTGTTTGTCTCTGGAGAAGCTCACGGACAGTGCCCGGCATGGGTTGAAGTCACTCTGTCGCAGGGCCCACAGTGCTGCCTCCACTGCCTCACCGTCTTTCACCAGCACTGCCGTAGTCTGCTGTGCCAATAGCTGAGCGGCCAGACCCATCAAGATCTCTGGAGGACTGGCATCCACATGGCGCCTGGAGGAACGAACAAATGTGACTGAACAAATCTGTGGTATGTAGTCATTTGGCCCAAATACAACTTTCTCACCTATTTACTTAGAAAATAACACACTCGTGCAAATACAGGCACACATCAGTGAGTCTGAAGTCAGGCCACAAACCATGTATGCAAAAGGGAAAAACAGTGGGCGCGAGTCATCACTGTTCAAGTATTATCATCATGATCATTTATATAGCACCTTTCTCAGACTCAAGGACACTTTACAGACCGACATCAGCTTTTACAATCACACACACACACACACACACACACACACACACACACACACACACACACACACAGGTCACATTCATACAGGACAATTCAGAGTATCCAATCAATCTAACCTTCATGTTTTTGGCCTGTGGGAGGAAACCAGAGAACCTAGAGGAAACACATACAAACACAGGGAGAACATGGAAACTCCACCCAGTGCAACTTCCCGTTACACTTGCAAAGGTACCTTTTAGAGATGAGTGATGAGTGAAGATTGGACAGACATCTTTTAATCAGTCTTTTCTTCTCCTGCCTCTCTGCCAATGGTGATTTAACGTGGTTTGGCAACGTGGACACTGTCACAAGCCAGGGAAAATGGGAAGATAAAGGAGGAAAACATTCAACATAAAACCCATCTTTCAATAAGGTGAAAATGTGGCAGCTAAGCCATGGTTTCAGTAAATAATTAAGACTGCAGGCAGGGAAACTGTTTCTTACCCGTTCCTTCAATGGCAGCTTTGCAATCAACACAACTCCAGTTGCTCTCATAAAGCTTGAGGGACGAACATTTACGGTGGGTCCCACTGGATCCGCAAAACTTACACCGAACAATCTCAAAAATCCTATTAGATCAGAGACCTAACATCAGTAATTATTTTAAAGCCCTGTCAGACAAAAATATCTGAATGACAACTGTGGTAACTGTGGTCAACTGACAACTGTGGTCATTGACCACAGACATTTATTTTATTGGCCAGGTTTGGGAAACACCTACCTAGCTTCTTGTTGTATTGTTAGTGTGTATAACCCATTCGTTGTCATGTATAATTAGTTAACCATCCTCTATGCCTTCATCTATGGCCAGTTTCCTACCATAGGACTCATCTCACCAGTGACAAAGACATTAAAAGCCATTTATGATGAACATGATGTACTAGCTTAATACACGCAGAATAATTCACTTACTATAAGGTGTTAAATACGGTGGCTGTAAAGACCAATCACACGGCAAATAATAAAAATAAATACTTTTTTTTTTAAAAAGCACTGCAATTCACAAAGCATATTCATCAAAATGAAAACACATGCGATACATTTCTGAAATGCGTTGCAAATTTTAAAAAATGTAAATTCAGAAATGCTGCAAATCCAGTCAACAGAACAGAAGTGTTTCCAGTGAAGGATGGACTCCTATGAGATGGAACAGCTAGTGAAAAGTAATTAGATTTGCAATTACCATGGTTTTATTATTGGTTAGGTTGATACAGAACGAACAAAATTACCTATTCATGCCCAAAATTCTTGCATATTTACTGTTGTTAGGTTATACAGAATGATGCCTTAAAGAACACTGATAAAAATAACATTTAATGCAACTCAGTTTCTGTCTAAAAAACTGAGCTACATTCAGAGTGTGTTACTAAATTACAGCATAGGTTACATTTTCATTCAAGTCTGAAAGTTCAGCCGGTCTACTACATTGACCAGTTTGGTTAAGATGGTCATGCTGGTCAACTGTCATGCATACAAAATTTATTTTAAAACGAATAACATGCTCTCAATGTAGGTATTTAGCTTGTCTTCAGTTGTGTTGTGACTGGCTTTGCAGCATTTCTGGAATTGGATGCGTTTCCTGAAGTTGTACATTTCCAAAATGTTGCGCATGTGCTATCATTTTGAACTAAGTGTTTTCTAAATTTGTATAGCATTCATGAATTTGCATCATGTTTATAAATTGTAGCATGTGTTGTCATTTTGATTAATATATTTTGTGTATGTACAGCGCATTTTAGATTTGCAGCATGATGGGACTTTTCAGCCATTGCAGTTAAAGTGTTTAATCACTGTTTTTAAACATCAAAATCTATGGCCTAATAAGCAGGAGAACATTTCAGACTAAAAAGATTCTAATGCAGTCTGTGGATCCAGAGCTTTGGACACCCTACATATTGCCCTTTCTTTGATAGTATTTGATAGTAACTCTTGCTGTCTAAGTCAAAATTTCCTAAAGAAGCTAGTTTTCACCTGAATAAAAATCAAGACATTAATGAGAAAGTTACCGAACCAAAACCAAATTAGCATCCCATAACTGACTTAATATTACAACTCATAATTCTGACCTAGTACCACTATTATAACCTACAGTTTCATACTACTAATCATTACTAGAATATCTCAGTTATGAGAAACCTTAGTCATTTTTACTAAAAAACTGATTTTTTACATTTGATGGAAACAAACTTCCAAACTAGTAAAGTGGTTGGATTTGAAACTTTAAGAGGTGGAGCATTTGAGGTTGTTTCCTTTTCTTTCTTTTTAATGTGACATAGCTCACCCAGACACATACAGAAAACAAAAAAAACAAAAACAAAAAAAAAACCCCAAACAAACCAGCTAGCTGTCATAGCTACTGCCCTAGATAGGATTCCTGAAGAATAATGTCTTGACTAATCGTGCATGTTAACAGGTGGGCTTTTGTTTGTAAATTTAGACTTAAATATACCAATACAAGATACATACATGTATAAAGTAAAGTAGCCAATGAGTGTAGGTTCAAGGAAGATACTTAAAAAAGAAGCTAGTATTTAGTTTGAGAAGTTTACTGCAATGCATCACTGGGGCAAGAACAAAAGTGACAAAGCTCAAATGTCTGATAAGTCTCAAAACGTTTTACATGCATATTTTCAGCCACTTTTATATCCAAGATTCAGGCTTTAGTTAGTTATAAAACAATGAATGTTTACCCTGACTGTGCACTGTAACTGCGACCTTTGAGACAGGAACAATTCACGGCATCACAGTGCTGGTACACATGCAATAGCTCCCCGTAGGCATTTTCTTCCAACTCCCAGGATGCATCTCTAAAAGAAAGATAAAAAATGCTTATCTGATGTGAAAATATATATATATATATATATATATATATATATATATATATATATATATATATATATATATATATATATACACATATACATACATACATACATACATACATATAAAAAAATAAAAACACACATACCTTTCTGGTATGTGTATTCCCATCCTGAGCATTTCTTGTTGAAACTGGTCCTTGTTGTTGCATAGGGTACATTTGAAGAAAAACATGGCAGCACTATGTGCCTGATGCTGGAAGGAAAAAGGAAAATTAGGGGTAAATTGCAGAAAAGCAACCTTCTGTCACCGTTATCTCCCCAGCAGTAGAAGAGCATGTACATATAAGTGTCTATCCTAAATCTGCAGTAGCATTACCTGAATGCAGTCTCTGTGAAACCAGCTTCCAAGACAAGCAGGGCACTTGAGTACAGAGTAGGAGAGAACGGGCTCGAGGGTTTCCAAGCAGATGGAGCAGGAGAGTGGCAGAGAGGGGCTAGAAGAGCAGGTCTGAGTGGGGCAGTGCTTTTTACAAAAAGACCTGGCAACACATCTTTATATTAAATAGTTGTCCACATAATGCAATTCTATCTCATAATATCAAGGGTATTTATACAGCCAACATTTTATTTGCTTGCACAAGGGATGTGAACAGCAGTATTTTGTAACTTTTCTTTAAACTAAGTAGATGTCTAGATATTCAATAAGAAGGTCTCTAAGCACAAAGTTGCAGTGCTAGAAAAAGGAGTAGAGCTCCACACAGCTACTGTCGACACTCAACAGCAGCATGTCATAACCTGCAATTTCATCAGATATAAAAAAGATAACGGGATATAGCTTAAACACTTCACCATTATATGTATAAAAAAAAGCAAAATAAATTCACTTACGGAAACAAATCAGTGAACTGGAAAATAAACTCCTGTTCTATTCCACATGGCAAGTGGACCATTTGTCTGCAGCTTTTGATGGAGCATCCAACTGAAGCACCCGTCTTTTTACAGCTCATGCATCGCTGCGCAAAATAAGGAAACTGAATTAACCACCTAACCATCAAAAAGCCACCAACACAACACAGAACCATCCATTAAGAAAGTAAGGACCCCTACTCAAGGCATTGCGACGTCGTTAAAAACGTATCATTTACCAGTCTGGCTGATCTGCGAACCTCCTTCCTGATATCATCCACAAGAAATCCATGAATACCTTCATGGTCCTCTCCTCTCTGGAATATTCCACTGGACATCAACTGCAACATCAAACGTTAGATAACTATCTAGCCACCTTTTGCTACAGTTTACACATTAGCTAGCTAGCATTGCTCTAGAAGTCACAAAACAAAACTCGTTGTTCCCTACCAAACAGAAGTAATGGACAGTGATTTTGTGTTCCTGGAGTGTAATCTTCTCTCCATATTTGTCTGGGCAGTTGTCGCGGCGCTTACAGAGTTCACACACTACAAAAACAACAAATACAAACCATAGCTAACTCAAAAATCCTTATACAAATAAATTACTTGAAAAGTAGACGCTGCTTATTTATACATGAGTGGCTATCATAATACGTATCGGAACAAGCTAGTAAGTTAAAAGCATACTTTCGTTGAGAGCGTCTTCTTGTCCTTCAACTCGTGTCTTTGTCTTTTTCTTCATTATTAGAATACTAACTAGTTATCTAGCGTTGATTTGTTATGTAGCGTTATCTCAATTGTACGGTAAGCCAGTAGCCTGTGATTTAGTTAGCTAGCCAGTTTACAATATCAACACAATTGCTAGCCATCTTTGTTCTAGATGCAATTTCACGTGATCAACTCATTAGTAATCAAAACGTTAGCCAATTGCATTTCTCTAACTTTATAAAAAAAGATAGCTAACTAACTAGCTAGCTAGCTAGCTGTAGCACATTTTCTGCAAATACTGGCCGTTTAAACCTCTGAGGATTGGCGTGCTGATTAAGCAAGCTAGCTAGGAGGCTAGTCATCTAGGTTATGTGTTTGCATCCGCGAGAAAGACTCAAGTGTAGTAACGCTGTCCGGAGCCACAAAAAGTCAAACAAGTGATAGTATATCGAATAATATAGCTAATTTCAACCCATAGAATTAGAATATATAACTTCATTTGAGTTCAATATGTCGAGTTTTCTTTTATCAGCACATACAGCCACTGTAAATTTTCGAAATTCCCTCTTCTCATAAAAACCCGCCTATGATATTTTGGTTGGTTAAATTCAAATCAAAGCGTTCAAAACCAACAAGGTCATAAGGCGCAACATCCGTTTCCGGTTTACGACTGTTTCTG
Organism: Electrophorus electricus; assembly: GCF_041902795.1. Lineage (NCBI taxonomy): Eukaryota > Metazoa > Chordata > Actinopteri > Gymnotiformes > Gymnotidae > Electrophorus > Electrophorus electricus. The sequence continues at coordinate 25,507,194 of NC_137506.1, read as the reverse complement.
TTTCAATGAAAAGTGATGAGTTGGAATTTTAGAAATCCAACTGCGATTATAATTTTAAAATAGATAATGTAACTTTATAACATAACATGTCTTAATTTAGCATGTTAATAACCTAAGTACAAATCCACCAAACATGCTTGCAGACTTGGTTTCATTTAATTTTAAAAAATCTAACAAAAACTGTTGTTATTTAGTTTTTTTTTTAAGTTGGTTTCAGGATTATTTATGTGGTAGTTTGCCTGGGAGTTTGAGGGTGAGGGTATTACGCTGTCATTTGAAAATAAATAGTTTAATTATATGGAGTGAAATCTGTTCTTTGTTGTTGCAATTTGTAGGACAAGGCATTATTATAGATATACATATTTTAAACAAAATAATTGTTAAGCACGGATCTTTCTAAAAATGATTTATTAAAGATCTTTAAATCTCAAACTGCAGGCACCCTTCATAGTGTCAGCAAAAAACAGTAGATGGTGGTAAACGATAACGTGTTCTTACTTGCTTGCTGCCAGCATCTACGTTAGGGAAAGTCTGATCATGAAAGTTATTGTGTTTGAACTTACTCACGAACAATGTTTTGATGAAACATCAAAAGTAAGATAAAATAAGAATGTTTTCAATTATTTCATAATGGCAGAATTTTCTAGACTATATTTAATAAGAGGTCATAACAAATTTTCTGAAATAATTTCCTTACAGCTGTTTTACATTTATCGGTGTATCTTTTACAGATTTACAAAAGACTGTCCTTTGATCAGATTATCGGCTACACTACAAAGCTCCAACATTATTCTGGAGATTGTAGTAGCAATAGCTGCCATTTGGGGGAGCATTGCTACCACCTACAACAAAAATGACATACTATTAAACATATCCTTAAAAACAAATCTGCTGTGGTGTAATTACCTTGAAGCAATATAAACAAAAGCATTTCCCTCAACATTAAGAAACATTAATTCACTTAAAGAATGTTTTCCATAACGAATGACTACTTAAACTTGTTTCAATTTCTCCCTGAAGTACAATTAATGCGGTAAGAATATGTATAAGAATTAGGTTAGTTCCCCTTGGCAATAAGAAAAATTAAAAAGCTACATAGCACACATCATAACAGAACATTATTAGGCCTAGTTGCTTTTGCTGCATTGGTGACTATTACTAGTGCCTTTTATTGTTTAGATGACGTCTTTGGCTAATTGTGGTAGTCAAAATACACCCACATTTTATTACATTTAAGGGATGTGCATATCCGTCACTATGGCCAATGTAATATACGTCTCGATCCGATACACTATAGATACATATGAAACAAGTAATAATGTGATATATAATTCATCCTATTTCGATGCAGTGCGATTCAACGTGAAGCGATGCAAAAGAATGTTATGCTATTCAGTACGGTACAGATAGTTTGACTTGATTTCTTTGGATGTTTTTAAGCATAACTAGTTTATACCTCTGTTATTTAGCCTACCTGTCTGTGTCTTTTAACTAAGCATTATTTGTAAAGTGTTCGGATCTCTAAACCCTAAAGAAATGTAAGGTGTTGTTAAAGCCTGTTCATTATTATAGGAGTATCGACACAAATCACACATTTATGTTCACGTCTCTTACAATTCAGTGTCTGACTGAATAGGCAATTTTGAGAAGAAAATGTTATATACCATTAGGAAGTTCTAGGTGAAGAGTTGAGTGTAAGACCTCAAGTTCATAACCACTGCTAGCTGACTGAATCATCTTGCAATGCAAGGTTTTACGCAGTGTAGGCTACACTCCGCACTAACATTATCACAACGTCGCTGTTTCCACATTCAACTTCATTATTAAAGATACAAGAAAAAAAAAAACTTCCAAAATGACTGAGGTCCAGACATCGGTGCGCTCATACTCTTGAAAATGCTCTGCACATTGCAAACGGCCCATTTAACCTAAGCAGAGCAGTGGAATCTTTGGAAGAAACAACGTTCGCAGCTACTTTTAATGGGTGCAAGTAGAAATGAAAATGACCAGAAATTGTATAACTTATATATTAAACTATGGTAAATAAGTTTTATAAATGCTGCTTTTTGCAGGTTTCTCTGCATAGTTGGCCATAGATGAACAGCACCCACGTTATCCACTGAAGCTCCACTATAGGTAGGCTACGTGAGTTAGTGGTGCTACCTGTGTACTTTATAGTGCCATGTCATATTGTGCAAATTGCATGCGTCTTGTCAAATTGTGAGTCTCTTTTGAAAAATCGGAAATATTGCCAAATATTTGATCTGGAGCAATTCGCTGGAACTTCCTACTCCATGATAACGTTTGACATGCCCGGACAAGCCTCCAACTCGCGCAAGAATTGATCACTGACAGCAGTAGAGATGAGAGATAGCGCTCGAGAACCAGTTAATACAGGAAGAATAAATATAAATAAAATATTCGTCATATTTCTAAATAGTAAAGACACAAAGCGTCTACTAATAATTATATATGAATAAATATTTATGCAAAGATATAGAATCAATGCATCCCGCGGTCATCCCAAATTATGTCCACGTGTGTGTGTGTGTGTTTGTGTGTGTAGATTGGACACTACAAATTTCCATCTCTGATCCTGGAGAGCTAGTCAGAATTGGCAACAAATTATATTTTCTAATGCACCTCGCCTAGCTAATGAAGATCTTCAGGAACATGATAGATAAGGTGTCTTACATTTGGGTTTACCTACACCATCAGTGGGTCTCAGCTCAACTAGTGTTGCTGCAGGGCTTTTTTTTTTTATGTAAACACTTTTACACAGGACTCATGACTCCTTGTAGATTACCTTTTTTCATCACAATGTTTGAATCTTGGTTTAGACAGAGAGCTAAGGGAACCGTCAGGCTCAGAATAGTATTATTAGATAGTGTTGAATCGAAGTGCACTTTGGCAGTTCTCGTACGGCTTCACAGAACCCATCCAGTGAACCAGCAGAATTACTATTCTCAAGGTGTCTCTCTGTCAGTTGTTTCAAAGACCGCACAGCTCAGGGACATAGCAGAGTGGATTAAAGCAAATAAGTGCTGGGTTGTTTGCCTTCTTTTCCTGTTCAAACAGATCCAGTAGAACGAGATCAGTGTCTCAACTTGCCTATTGTTTGACAACACTTGCAAGGGGGGGTCCTTGAATGCACTCATGGCCTGAGCTATAAGATTACAGGCCTCAGTTTTCTTCCCCAGACTGAAATTCCAGAGGGAGTCCAAACAACTCCTGCGATTCTCCACACTCCACTCCCTCCCCTTCTGGTGGCCAATGCTGCTCCGTACTGGCATTATGCAAGCTAATTTAGCCAATTATGCACAGGTGTGATGCTAATTCTCCTCACACACACTGTGCTGCTGGCAGTAAAAATAGTATAATTACACAGCTGTCCCCCTGTTTGCATCCATCACCTCGCCAAAAAAAAACATGTTTTTTTCTGAAATTGGAAAGATTGCTGCAACTTCCCAAACTTCTGCTCATTTCATTGTGTCTTTACAAGTAGAGGTTTCAAACACCATGTGCAATGCAGACATCAGTTTTAATAGATTGATGTGGCATACTGTAACTTTACCTTGGGCTGGGATACAAAGGCCCAATGAGTACTACAAAGAGAAATACTTAGGAATATCTTATGTATGTCTCCTTTTCCCCCCCAGTGTATACAAGATACAAACATCCTAGTTTATATGTACAGACCAAGAGCACTTTAGTTTATACAGGTACAGACCAAGAGCACTTTAGTTTATACAGGTACAGACCAAGAGCACTTTACTTTATACAGGTATAGACCAAGAACACTTAAGTTCATTTTAACTTAACTATGCTACCAATCTTGACACTGACCATTATGGGATTGATTGTACTATTTGATTTGGAACAGACATGTTTCCGAGACACAGATTAAGGCCACACTAAACTACTCTGCCAGTTGGGATTTTTTTTAATTGAATAATCCTTTTCTGCGGGCTTGAATACTAATGGCCCCTTGGGGTCCCACCTCAGACAGTTAGGGAGCAGTGGACTGGTAAAGCAAAAAAATAAAAACCACCTTCACAACTGAGAACATTTCTCCTTCTGCAGATTTCACAGTTAAGATGGAAAGAGGGCCATTTAGAATTCTGGCTCTACCTTGAACACCCAGCACACTGTATGAAGGAATCAGGCAATCCAATGCCTTAAAACCATGAAGGAGCTGGCACTTTTTTCCAAGGGTCTCTAATGCACTTCAGCTAGCACTCCGCCTCTGCCTCGTTTAGAGAAACTGCACCTTTTGTTCAGAGCAGAGTGCGAGAGCATGCACAGGGGACAGCAACCTCATCATTAAATTCTGCCACTTATGATAGCCTAAGTGAAGGCGATGTGACCATCAACCCCAGTGCACAGCTATGTCCTCAGAAAGGAAAGAGGGAGTGAGGGGAAAAAAAGCTATATGAGTAATAAATCCCCACATGATTATCAAGCTGTGGCAGAGCTGTGAACTAGTTCTGGAAAATGACAGGCAAGGCAGGCCACTCCCTTGGAAGGAGTCAAATTAAATGTTCCATTCTCCCAGTTCGATGTTGCTTTCAATATTCGAATTTCTGTAGGGAATACAGGATCGACTTCGACCCTAGTCTTGACGCTTCCCCGGTGCACATGTGCAACAGCTTGTGATAGCTCATCTCATGTGGCTCAGGGAAATTGCTGTCTACACAAGCCAAATAATTCTGCTTCTTTGACCCCGGCAGTTTGGCGGAGTCTAATTATCAGCTTCGGCAGCCGGCCCGCTGGGGTCTTCGCTGTGCCCTGTGCTGTCACCCGTCCCATCGACTCCCCCCAAAATGAAAATTGAGTTGTCTGTGGAGTGATAGAATGTGGCCGCTAATCACAAATGTTAAAAGACAAGCGCCAGGAGCAGAAAAGGGAGGCACCTGAGAGTAAGCTTCTATTGTGCCATTGTAACTGTATTTTTCTTTTCTCCCAAACTGTCTTAAGTTTTCTAATGTAGGCTATATATTTAGACCTGCTATGTCATTGATTTTAAAACTTTTCTTCTTTTTTTTGATTATCCCTATAGTAGGGCATTCTAATTGTCACTTCAAGATAAAAAATTTTTTTATAGTATTTGAAGTTGCTGGCAAAGAGTAAATGAGTAAGATGTTGGTTGATTAGCACTTGCCCACAATACAAGCCTAACCAGTTAAGCTGATTACTGTGCTAACATAATGTATAATAAATAGCCAGGTCAAAGTATGTACAGTGATGGAGGATGATGACTACAATTGCTACTTATAGTGCATGTGGCTCACTAAAACAGGCATGATAAACCATTATCTGATTCTGAAGTCACAGAACACTGCACTTCCACCCAAGGTTGAAAAAACAGCAGCATCTAATGAAGATGAGTGTATGACAGGGCTGTCTTTGATGACAAATCTGTGTGTGTGTGTGTGTGTGTGTGTTGCTCTTTTTCACCACTCTTTTGGGTCAGAGGGTACACTACAGGGTGGAGCTTTTCTCCATTTCAGGCATGGCCACAGTGCTATCTGTGACCTGTGTGTTTTCTCACAAACTGTCTATAAACAGCACACTGAAAACAAACAGAGAAAGAGAGAGAATGCTGCCTGCATTAGTCGTCTACTCTACAACATCACTGGACTTAGGTTGCATCATTCAAGGGCTGCTTTTTGCGTCAATCACATCAAACGAGTCTGCTGCAGGAATTGTAATTGCCATTACTTAGTATTATTCTTTAATTCTATCTATTATTTATTTATTTAATCATTCAGATGTTATTTGTTTCATTTTCAATGCTGAAAAATGATTAGGATATATTATTAAATGGAAATGGTTTCTTCGAGTATGATACAGAATTACTGTGTATTATATAGAACCTGAAAAGAGTTGAAAATGGATCGTGTCTAAGAGCGTCTCAATTCAACCTTTGAACTCAGAACGAATGATTATGTTTGCTTCCTCACTCCTCTCTGGCTAATTAACACAACTCCAGATTGACTCTTTCCTGTTGCTCTTGTGAGTCAGTTAAAAAAGACAGAACGAAAGAAAAAGAAATAACTTTTGAGATTTTCGCCCTTGCTGAATGCCTCATATTGCATTGCTTTGCTGAAATCTAATTTGAGAGAAAAATGGCAACCCAGCTGTTCTTTTGACAGCGGATCACCAAAACATGGGTTCTTTCAGCTCAACACCCATCCAGCAGTCCACCCTCATCTGCACATCAATGGAGCCCTTCTCTTGTCTTGAAGGCTGTAATTAAAGTACTGCACAAAGCTAGGGGTAATTTACCGTCCCTTTCCTGGTTCTCGCTGCTGAAATCAGGTATCGGGGAATGATTGCAGTAGATGGGGCGTTCTGGCCGGCACAATGCAGCCCAGGTTTGTGTTTTCCCCAGCTTGCTGCATGCACTGGAAACGCTCCTATTAAATATACAAATTTATTATGCAAACAAAGGGGGTTAATTGTCCACATATTTGTATTCTGTTGGTAAATGAATTATGCTGGGCAATGGGCAAAAATAATGGTGTTTCATAGCAACTGCCACTAGCAGGAAGAAGGGCTGTGTCGTGATTGGTGGTGGTGATGTTGGTTGGGTGGTGGTTCGCAGCTGATTGGATGGTGAAGGTAGAATTGAGGGATAGAGAATGAAGGCTTTGCTAATGGGTTGGTGGCAGAGAGTTGGTCTACTGCATGGAGGTCTGAACGGTAACAACATAATGCTGGAATGCAAGATAGAGAATGAGTGAAATTTATCTGGCTTAGACATTACTGCCCAGTGTAGATAGATTGCTTGAGGGTTAGCCTGGGTGGTGTGAAGAAGGCATAAATCAGCAACAGCTCGAAATTGTAGTTTGTATTTGCAGATGTACTAGTTATAAGTCTGCACTGTAAGAGAGAAAATGAAGAGAAACCACTCACCCACTTCCATTTTTAATTGGTTCAGCTAGTTAATTAGGTGCCCATGTTAGCACCTGCACATTCTCTAAAGGAAAAGGAGTGAAATACTTATTGAGCAACAGTCCTTACTCACTAATTTCATCTTTAATTTACATTTGGCAAGACATTTATCTCATATAGACTAATGATGGAATTTAATTTCAACAGCAGGGGTTGCAAGAACAAGAGCTTCTCTAATTTAGTTAGATGTAGACAAGGTACATTAAGACTGAGCCTTGGAACTATCCACTGCTTAGAAGCAACAACTACCTCCCTAATGAAAGTATGAGTATAGATGTCAAACTGATGGTGTACTGATAAGCTTATTATATGCAAAATATATTTACTGTCAGTGTGAATCTTCATCTGCAATTATTCTCTGTTGCATATGTCTTCTGAAAAGACCTTGTCTAGTAGTATTAAATAAGAAATGTATTTAATTGCCATCACTCTAGCTATCTCCATTGAGATCTTCAGAATATAGGTGTATCGTACATGACTGTATTATGTCGAAAGACATTATATAATATCACTCTGTATCCTCACAAACATTTTCAACAGACATGGTATCCAAGAATCTTATTATTTTTTAAAATCCAGTTTGTCAGACTGTTGCTTTCTTTGTTTCATTGATGTCCTGATGTTTTCATCTTCTGCCCTGGTTCCCTAAGCCCTGGCTGGCAACATCAGACAACGTCCACCACCCAAGGAGAAATACTGAGGTGTTATTTCTTTTTTATTATTATATATATTGTTCATACTTAAACATACTTAGCATATGTATTCTTAGAATTTTTGGAACTATTTAAAATAATCCATATCAGGTCAAGCTCTCTGAGCTCTTGCAACGATTTCTTTTCAGACCTCTTCGCTCTGGGGATTTACAAAGCTGCTGTGTCCTTGAGACTGTCCAATGTATTTGCCCGTAACTAGAGATAAACCTTTTTTTGCTGTAATGGCCTCCAGCAAAGAAACAATGCTAAGTCAAACACAAGTGAATGGGGCTCAAATAAAGTGAAGGCTGACTTTTGACAGTTGCAGCCTCTTACTATCCTCACATTATTGTCTCTATTTCATGATCTTAGCTAATATGCAGAGATATTTTGGAGGCAACCATGATAAGAGGCATAATATCCTGAGTAATATGTTCATTATCACAAATACCTTTTCCAAAAATGATATACCAAATGATTTATCATCCACAATATTGAGACATATAGACCTTTGAAAAGCATCCTGAAGAACCAGAAATGGTTATTTGTTTGTTGTCTTTTGAGAATATCAGTGTGACAGGTTAAAATACAAGGTCCAGAAACATGTTGCCTAGAAACTAATGGAGAGAATAACCCAACACGTATGTTTGTCCTGGTGGTGGTAACCATTGGCAACAGCAAAAGATCTCCTCTCTTTTGGAGTAAATTACTCAAAGATGTTTTCTCTTTTTTCATAATATGAGATTTCCAAATCACAGCTTATCTGGGTGTTTGGTGCATTCAGGCAAGAATGTACACCTATGAATGTGTAATATATTTTGTCAGCATGCCTAGGTAAATTCATTCAGAGCTTTCCAGAATCTGCTAATATTTTTTTTCTTCTTCTATTATTCACAGAAAAGACAATTTGTCTCTAAATTGTGGGAATGTATTTTCTTTAGAATTAAAATATGAATTTGTTTTTTAAAACACTATAAAGCCAAATAAATGTAGTTTCAAGTTTTAAGGATAACACCTGCATCAATTAACAAATGATGGTTTTGAAAGAACAGTGTTGTTGAAACTATTGTAAATGATGTACTATGACTATGCATTTGTAATGTCAGTTTACCTATATGTTTAATGGATTCACTGACTAAATACTACATACTCCTGTGGTTTCACAAGGGGCAAGCTAAATACAGTGAAATCTGGAATAGAGATAAGTCTAGGCTCATTGCTTGAAAACTTGTAAATGTACAGTGTATATGGCTTCAGCTTGGTGAGCCATCATATGTGGGGCACCTGCCTTTAGACGAGTCACTTCAGCTGGAAGATACCAGGGTGGAGGGGGTAACATGGAGGTGGTATTAAGGATATTCCACTAGGCTTCAGTTGGCAAGCAATTCTCAGGATAGTCTGGCTGTTGACAATCAAGAGCCGTATGCTTAGTGTATTGCAGTATTAGCAATATTTGAAATAGCCAAACCTCACTTTCATAATTGTTTTCTGAAATGTTTGTCCTTTAAACCAGTAATTCAGCAGAAGCAGTACCTCAAATCCGTCATTTCCTTTCAAACAGTAGATCACATTTTATTTTTTAAATTACATAGCAATTCTAATTATGTTCTTATTGGAATAAATGAATAATCTTTTAACCACGTCCTCATTATAAACTAATAGCAAATAATGGATAGTTGCATAATGTATTACAAATGCACTTAAATCGCACAACTCATCAAGAATATGCTAAATCATGTTATTGCATTTCTGGTAAACCCCTTGCAGTCTGGCAGTTGTGGCATTTGAGTCTGACTCCCCATGAGAGTTAGGTGTCCCACCTACACATTTAAGCAATGCTTCCTTGGCAGTGCTAATTACTGACATTTGATCTTTTCTTTCTTTTCCATTTCAGAGCTTGTCTTTTTCACCTTCAGTTGAATTCTGCTGCATCATTGTACTGCATTGTGTTCCGGTAGTTCCACTGAGCAAGGTGTTAGCAACACCAGGTTGCTCAGGGACCATACACGCATCCTGCTAAATATGTATACCTTATATGCATTGCAGGGTTCACGTCTGTAATTCACACTGGAAAAGAGCATCTGTCAAAGGTTGGTAATGGAAAGAGTTCATTAAATTCCCCCGCAAAGCCTTTATGGCTAATGTTGATTAATAGGCAAAATCTCTGCGGAGTGTCTGCTAAGAGAATGTCTGCTAAGCTGTCTTGATTGTTTTAATAAAGTATTGAGACTTGTGATGCCAGAATTACATGGGCTAGGCAACACAAGGTAATACTTTACAAAATAATGCTAACGTCATCATATGTAAAAGGCAGATAGTGGACACAAGTAAGCATTGTGCCAAATAAGTTACGATAGCCAATTAGCATCGTCATTAGCATTTTTGAGTGAAGTTTAGATTTAGACTAAAACACTGGAGAGGTATGAATGGTTTGACGGTATGAAGTCTCACGATAGTAAGCAAGATTTTGTTCAAGATCTTTTAATTACTTTGTTATCTATGATGACTTCTGTCAAAAATATTCTGTATGCTGGGGGCCCCACAGGTGGATTAATTAATTCTGCCAGGTTCACAGGGCTCCATGTTAATGATAGGAAGAGTGAGAAAGCCTTTGCCAGCCAAAAACTGCTCAGCTCCTCTGAAGCCTCTGCTTGGAATTCCTGCCTGGATTAATCAGCCACCGCCCCACTTCCAACCCCCTATTAGACAGTGTTTGCCTCCCGCCATGGTCCACTAAACAGTTTGGCCGATTGGATAATGAAGTATGGGTAAGCAAAGAGCAGTATAATTAACATTATAATATAACACTCCCACCCACACACACTTCCTCAACCCCTTTCTCTGGTTTTCCAAACTGGACATGTTACAGAGAACAAAGAGCAAGGGCCAAGGGCATGAGGATGTCCCTCTTTTTTTTATATATATATATCCTGCTCTCCATTGTTGACATGTGTCACCCTTTTTGTCAGCCCCACTCCTGATGCACAGCCTGCATCAGGAAGAATACAAAACCCAAGATCCATAGTTATTCCACAGCTTTCATTGGTCACTAACATGTCTTCTTAAACCAAGTGTTTGGGAGGCAAACTATAAAGTTGGATTTGTATGATAGTTTGAACCCAAAGAAACTATTTGTTGCTACCTGAAGTAGCTACCTGCTATATATCACCTCAAATATTTAGGATATACTCAGTTATTTGTGTGAGATTGAGACTGTGTGAGCGTACGTGTGATTATGTGGGCTATCATAACTTCTAGAGGTCTGATATGTTTTTGTTGGGGGTAATGCAAGTTCATGGAACAGCTGGGTTATAAACTGGGTTACCAAATCTACTGCATAATTTAGTATCTTGAGTGCCGCAGGGTCATCCACACAGACTATTGCACTTTGCTAGGCTGGATTGCATCCTTTTCAGGAACAGCTCCCTGTGCACCATTTAAATCTCTGCATAAATAAAAACAGTTAGGTTAGATACTAGTCTGCAACTCAAGTTAAGTACATTAAAAAACGAAAAATATGTTTCTAAAACAGTAAGGGGTAATTTAATAATATAGTTTAATATAGAACAAAAATGACACTTGACTGATATACCTTTGCATCACACTGCCTTTACAGTAACCTGCGGAGTATTTTATTTTGAGCTTGTTAAAAGTTCCCATGATGAGTGGGCTAATGCCCCTTAGCCTGGTCACCAATTAACTGGCACATTCGTGCTAGGAAAGCACATAGAAATTATGAAAAATAGCCACATTGTGACTCATTCACATCCTGTGTAAATTCACCTTTTTAAATTCACCTTTTCACTATCTAAAAGACACCCAACACAAAATGTGAGAGGGACTAAAAATGCATGGAAATAACTGGAACAGGATGAAACAGAAGATTAGAAGAGGGGTGAAAACAGAGACCATAGTTTCAACTATAGTGTGCACAGTTTACTTTGCAGAAAGCTATTCTGTTGTCCATTGTTTGAGAAAAAGAAGCTGTGTGAGTCTCCTTGGCATGTTTTCATGCGCGCACCCCAGGGATATGCTGTTTGTGTTGGATCATAGGAATGTGTTGATATGGTCGGCGTGGTAACAAGCAGGCATGACTAAGCTGACATTGGGAGTGTGTGGTGTGGAAATGCCTCCTCTTCTTTACCTCACGCCATCCCCAAGTAGTAGGAGTCTGTGTGTGTGTATGTGTGTATGTCTGTGTGTTGGGGGGTAGGGATGGGGCTAGCAAGGGTATTGGGTCAGCACACATCACTGCCTATTTGTGTATGAGTTTGCTGCCTACACTCCATTACCAGTGGAGTTTAGGCAAATACAATCTATAAACTTATTTGTCTGTTTACCTACCAGCAAATGATAAGTCACCCTCAATATGCTTCCGTAGTTAGGGCATAATGTATACACAGTGGCCAGATGCTGTGTACACAATACAAGCATATCACATGGAGAGGCATGCTGTCCCATGCTTTCACAGCAGTGTCACTTTAATAAATAAAAGCACTTGCTCCAGTTAGCCTCGGTGAAGCCACATTGCGTGCAAAGCCAGCTTGCCACTGGAGCTGTGCAGGGCTTGAGCCTAATCTGAGTTGACATGTTACAGTAAAAGTACTTTATGAAATCAATATTAAATTCAGTTTTTTACATCCCGGGTCATCTAAGATAAAGGAGAAATAAGGCATAGAGTAAATAGTCCTGCGGCTATGTCAGTTACTGGAGAATGAAGCCATAGACACAGGGGACCACAGGGAGAATTAGTGCAGTGCTAGTCATGTTTTATACCAAGATCTTGACATTGATGAAAACATTATAAAACGGCACTCAAATTCTGACAGGAAGAAAAAATGCAGCCAGGGAGGAGGAAAGAGGAAAAAAAGACAGGTCTAGTATATGTAGTTAGATATACTAGGTTAAGCTTATACTGTTGTCTGGATAAGTATTCACTTCTTAATCAAGTGTTAACAAAAATATTAAATATATTGAATTGACATATCAGGTATATTTTTTCAAGAGGATTGGATTTAGTAGGCAAAAGATGAGACTTGGTATAATTTTTTTTTTATCCAGTGTTAATGTAGTATAAAATTATAAAAATGCAGCATGTGACAGCATCCATGTTTATGATAAGACTGTCACCAGAGAGCAAGAACAAAGAGAGCAAATAATTTCAGTGCCATCAGTTCATTACTCCATTCAAGGTACAAATAAAAAAATGTGACCATAACTTATTGGCCAGTGAAGAGTCACTATCAATCAGTCTACACTCTAAATTAACATATTTATTAATTTAACTTATTTAGGAGTCCTATGACCATGTGTATAGAACATGCAGGAAGAAAGGAGGAAGAAAACGTAAGTTAATAAGAGCTTAATGAAATGAACAAAATAAAAACCAAACGTAAATGTATACTAACTAGAATTAAGAAAGCCAGTGTAACAGTATCAATGACCAGCAATCGCTCATAACAACACAAAAGGATTATAAATGGAAGAACATAATAACATAATAACATACAAGTAGTGTAGTAAATGTGGCGACCCACCTGAGTGGGTCCTGGCACACAACCAAAACATAGGCATGAGTAACAGAAAATGAAACATAAACAAAAAGCCATGTGCAATGCTACCGCTGCCTGATGGACACTGCTGGTGGGGGGCAAACGGCAAGGGAGTGGGGGAAGAGACGCAAGGGACACCGCATCCACATGGGCACAGAAAATGTCGCACCACCCAGAGCCCTAGGCATGGAGGACACTATGCCTTCCAATGCCCTGGAAGACAACATACATCCTTGGAGGTTACTCTCTTCTTCAATGGGGCCGCCTCTCACTGACTGGGTAAGGAGGTGCACTGACTGCGCCCTGTTTCCTCAATGGGGCCTCAAGGTCGACTGCATTAGGAGTAGAGATGGTGCCCAATTTTCAAGACGGGCTCCTCTTGGGCCCCTCGTTGATCGGGCACAGAGACAGCACCCCCTTTCATCACCAGAGCCCCTTCATCTATCAGGCTCAGAGACATCGCCTCCTTATGTCAGCTGGGCCCCTTTACTCAAACAGTGTGTGGAGATCTCGCGTCTCTACATCGACTGGGTGCAAAGCTGCCACCCTCTTGTGTCAATAGGGCTCTTATGTCGACCAGGTGACCATCACCATGCTCACACTTGCAAACACAAAACACAACTGGTTATTATGCCTCCAAACTTCAGTCTGCATGATGCTCAGGGGCCTACTAGCTGCCCCCTAAGAAATTCCAGAGAGGAAACCACCTCCCTGGAACCGAGGTGGTACCGGACATCAAGCCCTTGATCCTCAGGGGAAGGCTACAGCATACTTGACTGGGGCTTTTCTCTCTCGGGTGGTACTTGCACCCCAGCATTCTCACTGCCTCCAGCAAGAAAGTTGGAACAGGTCACCTTACAGAAGATGGTAGTGGTTTGATATCTCTGGCGAGCTGTGAGGAACCATCCCTGCCTCCTGGAAGAACTCCAGAACTTCCATGCCTGTTCGGAGAGCTCCAGGGAACACTGCATGTACACATGCCAAGCTAGTGTGTCCGCTGTATGGAGGGAGAAAAGCCAACTCAGCATGCAGAAAAACAAAAAGAAAATAAAAAAAGAGAGACAGCTGCTTCCAAAAATGGTTGGTCATTCTGTCACTGGCGAAGAACGTGCAGGGATAAATAAGGCTGTTGGTGGGGAAAGAACTGTCGCACCTACACTTCATATATGTGAAAACAATACTATTACTGACATATTGATGTATTGATTTTTTTTTTGTTAAACCAAACATACAAACGAATTAATATTTAAAACAGCAAACCAGGTGAAATTTTTTTCCCCTTTGTCTGTGCTTCAATGTTTGATGAAAGCTGATGAAAGTGCTGCCATAAAACATATATTTAATTTAAAATGAATAGGCTGCCATGTACTTAATTGGCTACTTAATTTATACCTAATTAAGCTCTGATGCTACATCTACAGGGGAGACACATCAACAAACTGCCAGAGGTCTGCCTACACTTTAAAACAAGGCTTATGACTGGAAATCCAATGCATCAGTTACGACAGTTCTTTTCTTTATTCTCCCATAACATCAACCAACTTTAGCCTAATTTCAAGATTTATACAGTAACCTTCACCCCACCACCCATCCATGGCTTGTTTATTTATTTATTCCATCATCTGACATGTTGAGAAAAGCTCTATGAATGCTGCATGCATCCCATTTTGGGCATTAATATCTGAGGCTTGCGGGGGAGGCCACGTCACTACGGGAGCTCTGCAAACTGACTGGGGCCAGTGGAGTTTAATAGGTCAGCACTAGAAGGTGATGTGTTGTGACAAGGATGCAAGTCTGTAAAGGTCAGAGGAAAGGGAACCCAGCAGGACAAGCACACCTCACTGCTCCTGACCACCCTCACCCCCCTCAAAATGGCCAGTCCTTGGAGCTTCCTAAGAGAGAAGACAGAGCCAAGATGAAAGGAGTTTCTCCTTGTCCTAGTGCCTCATTATTTTCAAAGTAAAAGAGGCAATTTCTTTTTTGAAAGTAATGACCTTATAGGTTAATAAGACACATTAACTGGATAATTAACAGAATGAGGTCTAACATCTAAAATTAATGTGGGAGACTCATAGATTTCATGATCATCATCATTTTAATTTAAATCCTGTATTAGAGTCAGAAAAAGGAGAATAATGTAATGTGCACCATTTGAAAAACCTAAATTTCAATAGCCTTAGCTTTCTGAAAGGAACACCCCCCCCCCCCCCACCCTGCTCCCCAAAAAAGTGATTACAGTTAAGATTTGTGTGGAATTATCAGCAAAGCAATACAGAGATATTTGGGTCTGAAGGTAAATGGCATCAAGCTAAATGCCACTGTGCAAAACCCTCACTCCATAATACTTACACTACATCATGTTGAAGTTACAGATTCAGTTAAACCATTTTATATGGACTCTTGCAAAGTGTCTTGTAATGGGATTGTGATGGGATTGGTTTCACTGTGAGTCTGTAGCACTAAAGATTTTAGGAAAGATAAAGACCCCCTGCGCCCCCAGCATGAGGCAGAAGACAAAGATCTGCCCAGTGCTTTCAAACAATAACAACCTTGAAGCAATATTGTTTTGTTTTATTTTGATTTGTATCTTCATGGAACATCCATCCATCCATATGGTTACCTGCCAGACCAGCACATATGAGAGAGAGAGAGAGAGAGAGAGAGAGAGAGAGAGAGAGAGAGAGAGACTAAATCATGTTTTATGTGCCTTACTATGTGTTAAAGTGATTAAACAAATCCAAATAGAAAGAAATGAAGAAAACAAGCATTTAAAACAGTTTGTGAATTAACAAGTAAATAAATTTGTGAGACTAAAAATGGCTTCCAATGATCCATACATTTCTGCACCATACAAATGAAAACGATCTGTCTATAAGTGTGGACCTGACTCTCTTATTTACAAATACCTTTTCCTGGCACTCCAATTCAAAATGAAAATATATGGATGGCAGTTCTGTGATGCCAATTTAAAAACCATCTATTAGGTAAAACCATCTATGGTTTCTCATGTTTCCTACACATACTGAGCTAAGCACTTGGACTGTGCACAACACTTGACTTACATTCTTCTACATTGAGAATGATTTTCCAAACTAATAGTCATCTTAAACTGAACAGACAGACCTACTACTCACTAATACAAGGAGAATTTAAATGAATCAAAATATATACTCCTAATAACAGCATCAATTCATAACTGCATATATCTAAACATATTAACAAATCTATCAGTTATTTTGATTTCATTGTAGAATCACTAGAGGCTGTATTTGACCTAATTTCTTATTGCTAACTACTGCAAATCCAGAAAAGCAAACATTATCAGTAAATCATCTCTCAACCACAACGAAGTGCAAGGGGTCTCACCAATGCCCTAGCTGCTGAGTAACACTGAGCTAAGGGTGACGCCTGTTCATCTAAATGAGGTAAGCATGTTAGTGGGTATTACTAATAAAAAAGATGAGTCATTGATAATTGATCATGATACTTTTATGGTAATGATGCAAAATTGTGCCCCATGGGTTAGTGTGCATCAATAATAATTTACTGGCAAAAGGTTTCTTTGAGTGCATGTTGTTTCTTTCTGGAACAGCAGTATCACAGAATATATTTCATATGCCTTAAAAATTAGAGAAACAACAGGAAAGGTGAGTAATCTGAGAGAGGTATTTATAAAACCAACCATTTTGGTATTCTCCTTATATAGCCTGGTTGATTTTTCTCTGAAGGTTACGGAAGATCAAGGCTACTATAGGAAAAAGAAAGCAAAGATGATAAAATATCCATGTAAATGTCCAGTAAATGTCATATTTTGACAAAGTGACACATTTGTATTACTTAGCAGGTGTATCTTTCTGTGCTGCACCTCACTCCTGATATTTGTGCCCATAATTCAGAGAAGATTGGCACATAAACAATTGCTGTGTTAAACTAGATTGTTTGCAATATCTGTATGACAGAAACAGACTTGCTTTGAACTTCCTCCCTCATGCTGTCTGATAGAAGAGATTCATACTGAAAGACTGAAAAGGAGCATCTGATCATTTCTGTGCATACACGACTAGCCTAAAATTTCTCCATCAGTAAAGGTGAATTTTTAATTTTAATTAAATTTTTTTTTTTAAGAAACATTTTTTTGGAAGACATATATTCCTGCTCATGTACTGTATGACCCTCCAGTATACAGTTAGAGGTTTGTCATTTTATGATTTTCTGAAAAGAATAAAGTATGAAAGGTCTTTAGCAGGTTAAACTAAACTAAAACTAAAACTCGATAGGAGTACCTCTTTGTGTTAAGAGTAACTGCCCAAATCAGGTGAAACAAAATTTGGTAAGAAGAATTTATAATTAAATTCAAAACATCGACTATTACATTGACTATGCAAATTTCAAATAGCCAGTGATCTGCATGTTTCTAAAAGCAGCATAATGGTATGCAGAGAATTCCACTTACTTCATGATCATCATCATCAAATCACTGGAAAATGCCACTGATAGTAAGAAAATGTAGAGCTTAAATCACTGATGTAAACTGTCACTAACCAGAATTCACAGATACTTTTGAATGTACCTCAGTAGGGAAATGTTTTTTAGCACTGCTGTGACTCCACTAGGGTCTAGAGTTAGGGCATTTTGAAAATGCCTTTGGTCACACGACCACATATTGCAGACAGATCCAGATACATGTCAACAAAGAATCTTTGCCTTAATAGTCTAAAAAATAATTGACAGGTGAAGAATATAGTGAAAGATGTATTTTGCAAATTGTAGTGCATAATAAAAAGATGACTGTATTATTTACACACACTCAGAATCAACAAAGAATCTTTGCCTTAATAGTCTAAAAAAGAATAAAATGACAGGTGAAGAATATAGTGAAAGATGCATTTTGCAAATTTTAGTGCACAATAAATAGATGAATGTATTATTTACACACACTCGGAATCACTTTATTTTGCCAAGTATGTTACAACTACAAACAATTTGTCTTAGTTACCTCAGTAACTAAAGGTGTCATCAAGAAATAATGTGTATCTACCATTTGCTTAAATGATGGATTAATATGTGTCATAATAGAAACCAAGTAAATTAAATGATTTTATTATACTAGGTTAGATTTGGATTAGATCGCTAGTCTATTCCAATCTAAACTTTAGTGCATACCACTGTTAATGCTTTTGGCTTCTACATTAAGTCTGCAGCCACAAACACACCATAAAGGCATGGCTCTATACCCACTTCATTGCTGAGTAGTTTGGATGGAAAAGCCTATGCTTTTTATGGTGTCTCATTAACACCATACTTCTCTCCTCTCTCTCTCTTTCTTTCCATCTTCTTCTCCCTCTGTTTCCCTCTGTATTTGTGTGTATGTGTGTGTCTGTGTGTGTGTGTATGTGTGTGTGTGTGTGTGTGTGTGTGTGTGTGTGTGAGTGTGCGTCTGTGCGGAGTGATAGACAGCTTGTTACCCTCAACCTGAGGCGCCGCCTCGTTAACACAGTCCTTCGGAAAATGTGGACATAATGAAAGAACCTGGCAACACATCGCACTCGCTCTATTAGCCTCTCAGTTTCCTCTCTGGGAAACTGCTCTGGGCCTTCATTCAGTGGCGGGCCTGAACAAAGGGCCCGATTCTTCTCGGCAGCAGACAGGGCCCATGGACAGCTGGGTAGGAAATGTCACACGGTGCGCGGAATGCCCATTATCAGACACCCTCATTTGTTCCCTGGGCCCTCCAACCCCTGTCAATCTCCCTCGTTCCCCTCTTTCCTTCCACCGCACACACAAACCGATACCGAATTGACAAATTGAGCCTTGCGTCTGTGACAGAATATAATAAATTCACGAAAAGGGGGCGGGCAGGGTGGGGTGGGGGTAGCATCAGGTCCGCTCTATTCGGCCCAATCTAATTGGTTTCGGCATCAGAGATGTCATTCAATGCGCAGTTCCCCTTTTTAGACAAATTCTCTCCCTCTCCCTCATTATGCCAATGGCTCCCATTATAGGAGCCATCAGTCGCACTGCACTGTGGGATTTTGGTGGAGGTCATAATTAGTGATTTCATTTGACAGAGCATTTCTGTGCCCATTTAACTCCTAACACCATCGAGCCTTTCTTTGCAAGGGTAGCTGCCTCCAACCTTGGCAATGAGCGCACCTGGTCTCTGGACCAGACCGTCATAATTTCTCTATTGTTTTGGTGTGCCATGTGTTTGTAGATGGCCTCAGGGGTCGGACGATAGTGTCAAAACTAATCTGTAGTCTAGGCAAACAAAGCTCGCTATGTGACGGGTATATTCGTGTTTTAATTACTAATTGGCTATTACTCGAAGTTGGTTAATTAAGAAACTCATGCATATCAGCTGACAGAACAAAACAGAAGTGACACCTCCCAATACTCATATATAAAAGAAAATTAAAATAATATTTTAAACCAGGAAGTCAGTTCATGCATAAGAGTAAGGCCTGTTAGTCTTGCATAAAAATCGTACTAACAACCAGACACAAGAAGAGCTCAGGGATGTGGCACTCATTAAGCAGAGAGGACACCTTGCACCTTAGACTAACCTAACACCTCCTTGGTTATAGCACATAACTCTGTTCCTAGCTAGAACTGCTTGAACTATAAGTATGCACAAATGCCCATTTAACACACTTCAATCTTTATACTGCATCTAACACAGGATCAAATGTCTCTCCAGACCTGGATCACATTCAAAACTATTTTTAAGCCTCTATTCTATATTACCTTTACTTTAAAACAATGTATTATAACAAATTAAGTCTAGTTTTTCTATATTCTGTGTACTCTCTGTATAACTAAACAGTTTAGGGTGTCAGCTTTAAGACAAATTCCTTGTATGTGTAACATACCTGGCAAGTACTGATTCTGATAGCAGTTGGTTACATCTGAAACAGTTGGTTTGAAAGCTTTTTTTCTGGGTGCTGGGTGACCTGTGGGCAAGATTTTGAAGAGGCAGATTACAAGGCGAGCACTGACAATCCCTTGAGGAGACAGACTACAAGGTGAACCATGATCATCTTGTAATCTGCCTTCTCAAAGTCTTACCTTCAGATCAACCAGCACCTCTGAAATCTGTTTTGCAGCCAACAGTTTCAACTAGGTGCCTTATGGAAGCTATATTACTTCAACTTCTCTAATCCCCTCATAGTTATAACCATAATCTGTCGTATGTCTCCAGCTATATCTCCTTATATAATTTTGCCTAAAGGCTAAACAGTATTATAGTACATGATATAAAACCAAAGGAAATATGCATTTGTTGGAATCTGGGGTTACTGACATCTATTTTTGATGAAGACAGTCTGCAAACACATGTAAAATATTAGGTGAGAAGCAAAGTACACAGGCACAATTGTACAGTTTTCTTATGGGTTTATCCAAAAACTAGGAAATTTTAATTTAGTGGGTTTTTTTTTGCTTGCTTTCATAACCAAATCACCAAGACCCTAGGCTACATAGCCTCAAGTAAAATGCAGTAATCTGGCCTGAAGGAAAACCAAACAAACAAGTCTCAAATCTTAAAACTAGTCTTCAAACTAACCTCAATTGCTGCTAGAAATTAATTGCTCTATTAGATAAGTTTACACACATATAAAAAGGTTACACTCACATAATACCATACAAACTTTCCCTACATGTTATACTCTTCAGGGGGAAACAGGAACTGATTGGCAGGTCGTGTGGCTGTGCTGAGATTTGTCTATGTTGCTGGAGTTGCCACCTGCTGTTGCAATGCTGCTCGAACTCCTGCCTCATACAGCTAACCATTCACCGCAGTAACGGAAAACATCAATAAATAAATAACCGACACAAATAAATCCATAGAAACACTCATTTGACTGCTCAATGAAAGGCTTTGTGAAAGTAATACGCTGTGGATGCATTTCAAATGTAAATTACGGTATTCTGACACATTCGGCTTTCCATCTTTTCCGTCTTCAATTAGCTGCTGGTTCTACAGGCTCACAGCTGGACTTTTGTTCGCTGGTATGTTCATCCTCTTTCCCTCTCTCGCTCCATTTTCCCCGATTTTGGTTTCAGACTATATTAATGCCGCAGTATGTGAGATAGCGAGACGTCGGCCTTGTAGTTCTCGCTGCACCACTCGACGGCACCCAGCCATCCAAACACTATGACATCAATTGGCTCAATCACATTTCTCTTCCATATTGGCCTTGTTCGTATGCCTGGTATGAAAGTAACATTGTCTGTTACTCCAACTTAAATATATTCCTTCCTATGTAGTGTCATCCTCATCCTGACTCTGAGAGGCTAATTTATAAGTAAAATTCCAGCTATACACTTGGTTTTGTTACTTTCTAATTCACAGATTTTAAACCATTTTCTTGAAACAAGTGGTCAAAGTATAATTAGTGATAGTGTTCCTTAAATACCATGATTCTAAGAAAGGTTCTGAGAGGCATTCTTGCAGTGTATGTTTCCTGCCAAAAGTGAAGCAAATTCAACAATCCTATATTATGATATTCAAAGTAGATTTAAGACTAAGAGTAATTTACATACTATAACTTTTCTCTTTCTGTCACTAACAATTAAATCTCATTGTTAGGTTTATATGTAATTAATTACATTAAAAGTGACAAATTAAATCACGGTGCTTTAGGACTGGTTCTCCTAAATTAGCACTGAAATGTGATAAATATGCTAAGGTTAAATGCAGCTGTGGCTCTGAACCTGGAAAGAAGTACCACTAAGAACATAAGACAATGACTTGTACATGCTGCTCTGAAATAATAATTGACTGACCTACCATTTTATGCAGCCTTCGCAAATCATATCGGCTGTTTTTCTTTTAGGTTAGACATTTCGGAAACAAATAAATGGTTAATCAAAGTTTAAAAACACAAAAGTAAACCTAATGTTGACAACATGCTGCGCTGGTAAGACGACTTCCTTTCTAAAATCAGATGACATTTAAATTTACATTTATGGCATTTAGCAGACGCTCTTATCCAGAGCAACTTATAAAAGTGACATGCCTACACTAAGTGACATGCCTACACTAAAAATGTTTAATGGCAGGACGCACTGCGCAGAGGCCTGTATCTGATGGATACATGTTTGCCCAACAGGACACAGTAGAAAAGACTGAAGGCTGCTGACCCAACCCTAATCTGTGCATAATCTCTTGTGCCAGCCATGAACATTCGAACTCCGTCAACAGGATAATTTGAGTAAACTACCATCTTGTGACTTCTTTTGTTTGTCACACAAAAAGTCATCCATAGAAATCCATTTTGTTCACATTTAGTAATATAAATAGGCTAGTGTCACCACTAATATGTTAATGTATACTCTCCAAATACCAGGAAGATATCTACTAATTAATTGTTGTCTTGTAATTATTGTCAGATGTGAATTGTTTTGAATAGCTATAGCCGTATAGCCTTCAGAGCTGTACGTAAACTGTTGACAATGAATTTTCACTTTTGTACTCTCTTCTTTAGATAATAATTTATTTTCCTTCTTATTTTCTTTCAAAAGAAAAATAAAGGTTGGTTTACCAAACATGGGTCGTGCTCAAGGATGTGAAAATGAGAGGGTAGTGTAACTTTGCAGAGGCCTAACCTACCAACTGTAACTAACTGACATGCATGGCATTGTGGGGCTTTACTTGTATTTGTACTTTACTGTAGTGTATTTAATGTATTTAATATTTTTTGACAGATTAAATATATGCTGACAGGTTTCACCACCTGTTTTTTTCACATTTAGTAAAACATAATGATGAACAAACCATAACTTTTTCTGTCACATTTTTTCAGTTTATAGGAAGGCACTGAATACTGTAACATGTATTTCAAAATTATTTCTTCTTACTAGAACTGTCAAATTCATTTAAAAAACTTGTTTAAGCAAAGAGACCACAGACAGTTCATCCTGGTGGTTAGTAAAATGTGGTACACAGCGCCCCCTAGCCAGCAAAAGATTACAAACAGCGTGCTCATCGCTAAACCCCTGAGTTCACGTAAACATTTCTTCTGGATAGTTATTCCTCTTCAGCAATGGCTATAAACATGAATTTATACAAAGACATTTGGCTGTTTCAATCCGAGACATTGATCAATTAAGTAACAATTAAGACAATATCAGTTAAATAACATTCCTCTTTGTTAGTAACATTTACGTTCTTGGCTCTTAGTGGAGTTTTTACTTTAGTAAAATAATCTGCTTTGATAGGATTTTCACGTCCTTCATAGTTTACCAAGCTGTGCAATGATCACAGCGGTTGAACTCATGCTTATTTCATGACACCTGTAGGTGGCAGTGCTAAACAAAGAATGGCGTGAGGGCCTCTTGTGACGCGGTCTGTGTCGACCTCATTCTGGTATATGAGCACAAACCTAGCCTAATTAAACAAAAATTCCTCTGAAACCGTATCTCTTGACACATTAATGTATCATCAAAATATTTTTCTCATTAATCTGACTTGTTTGTGGTATGCTTACTAATGTGCTAATGTGTACCTTGTGCTATTAATATGACTGGAAAAGGGGTTTTTATTAAATATGATCACATTTGTGCTCTGTTTTTTTATTTGTATTATTATTATTATTATTATTATTATTATTATTATTATCAGTATCATCATCATTATTATTAACAACAGCAACAACAATAATAGCAGAAATCTGTAGTTTTAGGCTTGACTGATCCATAAATTATAGCTATTGCCAATTCAGCACAACCTACTAACCTTCACCCCAATAGGACTTCACAAAAGACAAGTTTTGTTTGAAGAAATATAAATGAAAATGTAATCTTTATTTAATAAGCAATAAAATAAGATGACTGAGAATGTCGCTTCCTTTGGGAATAAGTTTTCTCCTTTTTGCCTGGCCATTGTCTTACCTCACATTATGTCATCCAGTCACCAGCTCCAGTAGCAGTGGGGCAGAGAGTATGGGGTGTCAAAGAGAGAGCAAAGGAGAGAGAAGGAGGCAGAGAAAGATAGAAGGTAAAAGAGCAGGGTGTTAGGAGGGTGAGCACAGGGTGGCGTTGGTGGGAGAGGGACTGGCTGGGGAAAAGGGCAGTGTATATAGATTCCATAAAATTCATGCAGGGTGGATTTGGAAAGGCGGTGATTGATAAAGTAGGAATAGCATGTCTGGCTAAGATTTGTGACCCCTTTTGTCTTGCCAAGTTGGTAGACCTACCGATTGATGTCTCACAAGCTGTGTCTTTATGTCTAGGTTGAAGGGCCAAACTACAAACACATGTAGACCATGGTTTTACCCTTAATATAAGAACTCTCCCTGATTTCTGTCCTCAGATCTGAAGGTATATATATGTATATTTTAATGACAGAGATGTTTACAGATAATTATGATCGTTGTAGGCTCGAAGTTAAAGGCATAAGCCTTTTATTGTATGGCAGATGGACCATCACCATGGCAACATGGCAAAACATCCTCTCCGCTCACTGAGCAAAACTGCTGTCTGCAAGGTCACATAGACGTGGGATGATGATTACACATACACACACTCAAACACACGCATGCATACACACGCACATACAGTATATACAACACCCACAAACACACACACACGGCAAAGGTCTGTCTCTCAGACACTGCGGCTGCTCCATGTTTTGTGGGGTTTGGCTGTAGTGTTTTTTTACAGCATTGTTTGTTGCACTCGTTCTGATGACACGTTCACAGTTACCGCGGCGCGCACGTCTCATTTGCATGTTTTAAACAGTTGTCTGAGCACTCTGAAACAAACTGTGATTTGATGGACAGTTGTTTGTCCACATTAGAAAAACAACACAGCTTGTTTTTCGTTTTCTTCATCATCTCTTCGAGGTGCCTCGATGTGAAACGGATGTGCATATCACTTACAGCACCTAAAGACACGTACCCCTTTAGCACATCTTACTTAGTCCCAGTTAAGGTACATTTGGTACATCCGCTCAACTTACACTGTGTACGATCTGTGTGGAAGAAATGGCTAAGTACTTATGTGTGGCACTCTACTAATGCCATTGCAAATGTTACTTTTGGACGGCATGTTGACATCGTGTAAAGGAAATGGGAAAAACAGCTTACATCTTCTGAGCCCGGAGCAAGACGTAGTGTAGCCTGCAGTATTTACTGCAACATGAGTGTGTGTGTGTGTGTGTGTGTGTGTGTGTGTGTGTGTGTGTGTGTGTGTGTGTGTGTGTGTGTGTGTGTGTGTGAGTTGTGATGGAGCAGAAATCCTACTGTGCTAAATGACCTGTGATTGAAGTCTTCCATGTCAACCCCCTGATTCCCACTGAGGCCCCACGTCACTGGGCACACGCGCCCTCAAATGAAGTCGCCCCCTTATTGACGCCACAGTCTGGGCCTGTGGCAATACACACGGCAAACTGCCGAACCAACACCCTGCAAATATTACGCTGGTGCTGAATGATTTTTTAACCTCCATAAGTATTTCTCTAAGACTAATAGAAAAGTATATATTTTTGGACTACACTTCTTTTCCTCACATTTACACAAAGTGATTTCAGGCTTTCAACCACAGAAGAAACAGCACAAAACAGTACCTTATGCCCATTATTTTGGATTAACAGACAGAATATGTAATTAGCCTAGGTAATCTTGACTAACCTTTCATAAAACTGGCAAGATTCATAAAAACCCTCACAGAATTTGATTCACTGCCCTCACTTCTACGTTAAACAAGAACATGTTGCCAAATTCCAATTTATGAAGGTAGCTACCTTCCATTCAACAGCTTTTTTTTTTTTTTTTTTTAATTTTGTAGGCCTATATCCTCTCCTTTATTCTCCTGCCATCTGTTAAATCACGAGGGAATGGGGAAAAGTTGGGAATTAGCAAGTTTCCACATGTTGCGGGTGCAAGTGGCACAATTTTTAATTACACCTGGACTCGGCTAATCCGAAATACTTAATATAACAAATGGCAAATCAGCTCCTGGCTGCTCCCGCGATAATTGGGATTCAGTGTACTCGGAGTTTCTGTAGCGTCTGCTCCATTAATTAACTCCACAATGAGCCCTGCTACAATATGTTCCTTATTTGTTCAAATAGATTCCCCTGGTAGCGGCGGTGAAAGCTGGGGAAGCTCGAGACGGTAAGACTCAAACCTGAGCTTCATTAGTTCGGCTCAAGCCGCCTCATGTAGCGCGCGGCGCAGCAGCAGCCATTCCGCAGCGCCAAATCACTTGCCCATTGATGCATATGTCACGGGAGGTAT
Organism: Electrophorus electricus; assembly: GCF_041902795.1. NCBI lineage: Eukaryota > Metazoa > Chordata > Actinopteri > Gymnotiformes > Gymnotidae > Electrophorus > Electrophorus electricus. The sequence goes on along the minus strand of NC_137506.1, from coordinate 25,480,755 downwards.
ATCGTAAAAATTGACAATAGCTTGGAGTGAAAATGTAATGCTTCCCTTTGCAACACGGTATATTGAACTGCGCGTGTTGTGCAAATGCAACAGACAACGTTAGCCTAGTATACACAACAATAGGGGGGGATCATGCGCGGAGTGCAAATCCTGTACATACTAACCCGAGCATTAGGACGGCTAGTTACTGTGTTTGCCTGAAGATTTTATGACTTAAAGGCTCACGCAGGTCTCATGGGTGGCGTTTTCAAAACCTGTACATACTGACCCGAGCAATAAATGACGGCTAGTTATTGTGCTTGACTAAAATTTTATGACTTAAAGGCTCACGCAGGCCTGGGGAATTAATTCTTAATGGTCAATCAAAGAAAGTTTGTTCTCAATGTACTTCAGAAAATAATGTTAACTGCAGGTGAGCAAAAATATTAAAAGATTTGTCCCTAGGGGATCAATGAGAATTTTACTGAAAGCTTAAGACCATGACTGAAACAAAAATGATTTGTGCACAGGGTGAAAAAAAGGATTTCATACAGAACAAGAAGAAAGAGTGGTTGAATCTTTTTGAGAATGGACTTGAAGCCATGGGAAAAAAAAAAAAAAAATAAATAAAAAAAAAATATATATAAATATATATATATATATATATATATATATATATATATATATATATATATATATATATATATATATATATACACACACACACACGCACACACACACACACACACACACACACACACACACAGCCCCTGGCCATCATGGAAGGGCTGCTTTATGTTTGATGATAAAATAAACGAGTATATTTGTCATTCTTTTTTTCCTACTAAACAATTTTCCTCTATTACTCGCTATTCCTTCCTTCTTCCATTCTTTCTTTCTCTAGTGCCCCCCCCCCCCCCCCACACACACACGGACAAATACGCACACACTGTGAGACACCTAGAATAATTACCCAGGTCTGCAGTACAGAGTGTCCTTCTATCTGCCAATCATGCCTACACTAATGGCCTTTCCTCCCCTCCTCTGGAGTATCTCCCTCTTTTTTTGATTAATTTTAGCTAACCCATTCTCTCTTATTCCCTCTCTAAGAGAACTGCACAGAGAAGCCTGTTGTACGCCCACATGAAAAATCTCTTCTCCCCTCCTTCATGTGTCACAATGAGAGATAATGATTTTGAGGCAGGATTTTGAAAATGAATGGCTTTACATTCCATAAACACATTAAAGTGAGTTGTGCACGCGTGTGTGTGTGTGTGTGTGTGTGTGCGTGCATGTGTGTAAAACAGGATGTGAGAGAAAGGCAGTAGATGTAGCAGCAACAAGGGAGAGCAGAGCTACATCTTGTTTGAATGTATAATGAAGGTTTGGGTCCACCCCCCCCCCCCCCCCCCCCACAAACATACACACATAGGCCAAAGAATTTTTTTCAGTCACAAAATAAAATACAAAACATCAACAAAAAACCCCACTAACCACTCTCTGTTATTGCCATATTGCAACATGATACAAAAATGAGGCTTTATGCTAAAGGGTAACTAAGAGAAAAGGAAATCAGAATATGTTTCTTTGTAAAATGCTATGGGTGGTGTACTGATCTTGAAAACTCCAAATGTTTTTATAAAACTGTTAGACGAAAATGGGAACAGACAAAACACAGCACTTTAAGCACACAAAACACAAAATACACTGCTTTATGCTTTATTTTATTTTATTTATGAAAGCTGGTATTCTTGATATTTTATGGTTGGTCTTCTAAAAATAAACCACAGTTTGATCTCAGAAAAAAAGAGGATACTGATTCATTTCAGTGAAGGCTTTGTTTTTTCCCAACATTAAGTAACCAATCACTAAAGAAAATTTAGTAGTCAAATGAACACAATGATTTATTACTGAGCTGGATTGGAGTTCATTTGTAATCTTTAAACTACTCTTGAGAAATAATTTGAATAGCTTTGGTGGCCCTTCATCTCCTTGACTTAAATCAGTTAAAATTGCAGTTCTCCAGATGTTAAAAACTAAATCACTCTAGTTTATTTTGGGAAAATATTTTTGCTTTTCTTTCACCATAACTTTTTAAAAATATAAACAATTACAAAGAATTATAGATTATTACTGAGAACCACATTGTGCTCAGCTGGAAATTGGTTTTGGTTTTCACTGCCAAAGGAGTGTGGCAGTAATAATAATAATAATAATAATAATAATAATAATAATAATATCATTATGAGAATACTTGTTAATGTATATTAAATCACAGGTATATAAATTCATTAAACAAGTGGTTAAGACAAATCTGGCATTATGTAATAACAGAAAGACCATGTCCACAAGACCTTGTCTTATTATTAATGTGTCATCGGATAGGTTTGTCAAACTTGTAGAAATGATAAACACGTAAGTGAACAAAACCATGCTCTGAGTTAGAAAAAGACAGAAACATCTTCTGACTTTAAAAAAGAAGTTATTGCATCATTATTAAAATTTCACCCACATTCATGCTACTGTTCAGCCTGACCTTTATGCCAACAATTTTTGATTCAGAACACTGGTTTAGAAGTGTGACAACACAACAATGCATTTCAGTGTATTTACACTTCAGAAGCATTCACACAGGTATATGCCTACAAAGAAAATCTACCTGACCTAATCAGTTAGGCATTGATACCAGTGGATAATGTCTGTGCCTGGCATTAGAACATACACACTATACCAATGTGACTCATCACATGTGGGGTCATGCGTGTTCAGAGCGTGGCCAGAACGTGACCAGAGTGACCAATTTTCTCTGCTCGTGAGCCTGCATAAGCCTGCACCACATGCCACCCATGTAGCTGCTGAATTGGAAAGTTCATAAGTACGCACTGTGTCTGCACCCATCTGGCTATGCTGGCTGGTCTGACACCTGCCAACAAAGGCCCATCATACCTTTTCTGGATAGCTAACCAGTCACTGCGCCTGACATACACTGGACAAAGAGACCCTAATTATGAGGTAGACATAAGAGCTAAAACATTAATAATCCTTTCATACAATGATATAAGTAAAAGGTGTTTTGGTAAGACCTCACTCATAGTCTTTTCACTGTGTTAATAAATTGAAATTGAATTAATAATTCACAACAAAATTTTGGTGAGAGGCAGAAGACACAGAGGAGCAATGTTAACTTTTCTATCAGAACAGCAGTGAGACAAACTAGAGATAGACAAAAAGAAAAATAATATAACAGCCTATCGCTCAGTTTAGTTTTATTCAGATTTGCAATGTTAATGTTTATGCATAAAATATTCTCCTATTAACTTTTAATCCTAAAATATTCTCCTAATTAATTAAGATGATGTTTACATATTTACATGTAAATATGATAATAATCTCAAAGAATGTGTGAAAGGTCAGAAAATCAGAAGACAAAAAAAAAAAATGTAAACATTAGGAAAGAAAATCTTTCCACTGCATTTGAAGCATCCACCCAAGTTTGTATGCTTGGCATCCTAGCTCTAGATGAGGTATACAGCTTTCCAAACCACGATCAGAAACGGAGGTGTGCTGGTTGTCATTTAAATCAGGATGAAGCCAGCTTCCTTACAAGGCATAACACAAAACATTCCCTGTGTTTCTGTGGGACTCAAACAGCAGTCTAGAAGGGGAGGCTGGTTTCTTGCCAGAGCTTTGGTGTAACCCAGCTGAGGTACAAGCTCACTTTTCTGCGATTAACACATGAGTGTATCTTCCTACTGCATACAAATATTTCTCCATAAGGGGCAGGATGTGCAGTTTTGTATAAATGAATAAATGCATGGGCATCTGGAATAGTCTGTGAAAGTGTTAGAGTGTGTTCCTACGTGAGAACATGACAGAAATTATATGTAATGTCTCTCTCTTCCCTTCTCATCTACACACACAGACACACACACACAGACACACACACAGACACACACACACACATACACACAAACACAGTGTCACTGCTGCACAAATCTGCTCCCATTGCGATGTGGGCTGTCGTGTGTGAGATGTATGTTACCCACACATCGTCACTGTAGCACCGCTTTATTGGTAAACAAGAAAACTCAGTTTGGTCAATAAATGATCTGTGGGCGTGCTGCTTCCCTTAAGAATGCCTCAGCAAGCCCTTTAGGAGTGCCCTGCTGCGTGGTTTTAAGGGAAAAGAAAAACAACGCACAAATGTTCCTTAATGAGCCGCTTCTTGTGGCGAAGCATTTTTAGACATTTTGCAGCCAAATGTCTTTTGTTATTTACCACAGCTATTTTCATGCGCGCCTGGCGTCGGAGTGGTAAAATAACAGTAATTGCTGGATCGTTTGCAGGTTGTTTAGCTTGTGTACCAAGCCAGATGAGATGAGCTAATGAGCACAGCTTCCAGCGGCAATTAGTGAGGCAGTCGTGTACATCACAGATGATTTGCAATTAACTAGCTACATATTATATACTGTATGTGCCAGGCACGCTGGTGGTTGACTTCGAAGGGGGATGGAGAGGTGTGTGGAGGGGTCAAAGGAAGATGTGGTAAAATGGTGCCAGAATAATGTAACTTCAACCTCATGAGAAACCTTCGGGTTTAGTGAACAGAAAAGTAATCGGCTATGGAGCTGATGGCTGCAAATAACTGTGATGTTCATCTCAATTCCCTGCACACACACACTGGATATCTCTGGAAATGACAGGCAGCATTTTAATTAGCACAGAAAGAGGCAATGTGTTCAGTGCCATTGAGAGAACGTATACAGTTGAATGTTTTGTCATCAAAGGAAGTGAACATTCAGCAACAAAAGGCAGTGGAAACATCATGACATCATATAACTGCCCAGTGGATTATGATGTAATAATCTCAAAAACAAAAAAAAAAAACAGAAAATGTAATGTAATGTAAGTATTTAGTCTCATATAAAGTGACAGCATGTGCACTGTATGATGAAAGGCACTGAGGATGATACCACTGTAGTGGGAGAGGGGGAGATTGCTTTGGAAGCTGTTTCTTGTGTGACATCACACAGCAGCTTCTGTGATATTTGGTAAGGCTGTCAGGTCCTCTGACAGACATGGCAGATGGCTATGTGTGTGTGTGTGTGTGTGTGTGTGTGTGAGAGAGAGAGAGAGAGAGAGAGAGAGAGAGAGAGAGAGAGAGAGAGAGTGGATAATACCATTGTTGTTACACTTAAGGATAGCAGCAGCTTTAACACTGCTTAGCTGCTGAAATTCAGTCGCCAAAGACACAAGAATATGAGGAAACACAGAAAAACCTGCAATATAAATCCATAATGAATTCTCTTTTGGTTAAAACAAACATGCAGAACATGCCTCTCAACATATTTTTTTTTAGTTTACTATGAAATCAAAGGTAGATAAATAGTTCATAGTCCTTATGGAAAATTCATTCTTTACTATGTTTTTACTGTTACTTGCTCAAACTCTTGTTAAGGCAGTAGGGAGCCCTACCCCTTAACTAGCAGTGATCATACATGAAGGACTCTCCACACTGGTTATCACTCTCTGAACAACCAAGCTTACATATAATAACGTATAATAATTTGATCGCAGCACAACAAGCACATGAAGTAAGGAAGGAAGCACATGAAGTTGCACTGAGCCTGTACAGTACATAAAAAGCATCATCTGAAATAATTCCAAATAATGGCATACCAGGAAAGGGGCGCAACAGCACAGTGAAGCCTACCTAGAGTATCATGCCTAGAACTAGGCATGGCATTATCCAGATGTTAACACCAAACAACACTTAGCTTTAGGGGCAAAGACAGCGCTTGCTCTGAAAATGAACCATAAAGAATCAAGAATCACATATATAAATAGCAAATAGCGCAGGTAACTTGATCAGGGACAGCAGGACAATGTGACATCCATTCACATGTATATATGCATATATATGCAAGTCCATAAAAGGGCAAAATGAAGAAGTAACTTAAAAGGACTTTTATGCCATTACTGCAAATGATCCAATCTATTAACGGGATCTCTGTAGGAGTTCTTCTCAACATGTTTTCTGTGGTTTGGATGGACAGTCCAAAAGCAAAAGCCTTGTGTCTTGGCAACAGTATGTGCCTTGTGGGGAGGGTGGGGTTTCCCACAGCTTGTCACAGCCTAAATTGAATGGGTGTCAGCAGAATAGAACACAGAATAGAACACAGTACTTTCTACAGGAGTTAAGAAGTGTTTTCAGTTGATTAATCTGTAAAATATAAGTGGAACATCAGTTCTACTTGTTTCTGTGGTCTAAAATAGTATTAGAATCAGCAGATATTCCGAAATGACGAGTGCTTCTGCTCGACACTACAGAAAAGCCTATGCATGTTCTAATTCCATTTGTCTATGAATGCATTCACTTTGTCTTAGTAAGTTATTTAAAAAACAGATTTAAAAAATAAAAGTTCTAAATTCATAGTGATGCATTATAAGAAACTACATTAAATTACTTTAAATTGCACCACATTCAAGAAATTATTTAGAAAGTGTGTTGACATTTTATCTGATATAAAATAAAATCTCAGTTAAACTCATGGGCTGTTCCTTTTTTATCTGACAGAAAACATGCTGTTGTTTATTTGCTGGCCCAGAGGCTGCTGAGAGCAGATGTAGTCACTTGTGTGTCTTGACAGGCATGTCCACACATTTCCCATTGCCATGACAAGATCTGCCAAAATGGCTACTGGATGATAGGCTTTGTGGCTAAATTCACCCTCTTCTAATTGCACAAGAGTAATTGGCCCATGTAACATGTATAGATAACTTTTGAGGTATCTTGCTCATTTCAGGGTGAAAAATATAACCTTTGTACATTTTCCTGCCTGTACCCCTTAAGTGCTGTTACTGTTAACTAGTAGCTGATGCAATACTGTATATATTACAAAGAAATTGTCAGTCATGGAGATTATCAGAAATGCTCTGGGCTGTATGGTGCCATGATGTCAGGGCTGTAGTTTAAATAACAGAGTTCTAGTGTAGTCTGGACAGATGTATAAATTGTAATTTTTGTAATCTGTTTTTACCTTAATAATTATTAGAAATGTTACTTGTATTTTGCCACTTTGTACCAGTAGGACATGAAAAACGTAGTAAAAGTTATAGTAAAACCTGCCCAGGTAAAATTCCCTCACCTCACTGGTGCATCTAACCATTAAAGTGAAGAGAGATGTTGTATCCTTCATGAGCAACTTGCACGCACATCTGCCAAAGAGCTTGGGATGCCAGTGGCACCCAGAGAGGCCTCCAAGAATGGGTGTTCAATTTGCAGGTTTGAAACTGTAGATTAATACAGTCTCCTGGGAGTCTATTATCAAGTCCGCTCATCCATGCTACAGTGACCGCTATCAAGTCTAATTCTAGCCACACCCCGGCGCCAATTATGCCTGTCCCTGGGGTCGGCCTACTGGGGTCGGCCCCACGATAACGAGAATGGTGACAACTGAGTCATTAGCGGCCTGTAACTCCAGAACCAGTGAGAGGAGCCATTAGGGGATGGTATCAGTCGCCTTTAAGTCCCCACTGAACGCATGCTCTGCCGCTTTGGGCCCTGCCTGCCTTGGCGAGCCAATTAAAGTTGTTATTGGGAGACACAAAATAATTAAAGGTGCTCTTTGTTGTTTTTTATTTGGGGTGCGCCGGGGCCGTCCCTGGCAGTGTTGCAATATGTTTTCTGATGTTTGCTATTCAATTTTCTGGTTAAGTATCAAAAATAAGAGCAGACCAGTATAGTGAAGAAATACTTTCTTATGTGATGGTGGTGCAATCGAGCTGCCTGTTTGTAATCTGCTACGGCCATGTTTCGGCCAGACAGGAGCAAGGGGTGAAGTATAAACATGACTTTTGTTGGTAAATATCCCAGCCAAAATAAGATGTGGCAATATTTGCTTGCTAGGGTTAACACACACAGTAAAATTATTCAACTGAGAATTGAAATCAGCTGCAGAATGTCTGACACAAATAAGTCACCAGGGCAAATATTGGAAATCGTAGGGCAAAAGTGACAATATTTTTCAAGATAGTTTTTATGCTATACTCATATTCTATGTAACATTCACAAATTTTTAGATTACATATAAATTTAAAAGATGTACTGTATTCTACAAATGGTTATGATTTGTTAAGATACAAAAATAGTAAAATAGTAAATAATTAAAGTTCCAGAACATTTTTGAAATTACAGTTCCCTCATTTATCATATTTAGTTTGTTAAACTTGTATAGCGTTATATAATGTATATTCCTAATTAAAAATGGGTCACGCTCATAATGATTTTTGAAGGAAATCAATTAATAAATTGGTAATAAATATTAATAATAATGCATGTTTCCCACATTAATAAAGTTCATATATGCACATTAGATATATATAACTTTTGTGAATGCAGCATCCTTGCTGAGGTTTGGAGGGTTCAATGTCCTTGTGTGTGTTGGGTGTGTTGTTTAGTTATATTAATTCCCAGAACCTTAAACTGAGTGGCAAACATGATCATGTGACTTAATTCACCCTTTGAATCAAATATGTGTATTGTGTAGGTTATACTGCTACCATTACTGGGAATACTATTTTTTCCAGTAATCTGTAAAATGATAATTTAATTTATCTTGTGCTTTTGAACTTTCCATGGTTACCTTTTATATGGGATCTTCAGATGTGTTACTGAACATACAGAGCATCACTTTGACCATGCAGAAACATGGTCAGAGCTCTGTGTATCACAACAGATCAATTTTTCCCCTCCTCCAAAGCAGTGCAGTCAAACATTGGACCAAAGAACAGGCTGAATCTGTTCAGACCCTACCCAAAACACTTTACTTCACACTTCAATCAGGGTACTGGCATTATAGCAGGCAGTATATATGCATCCCATTGTTATTTGAATTTCACCCAGAAAACTATGGCATTATAAACAGGACCTTTTTGTTGAGTATTCAGAGGTGTCATTGCAGAAAGTGTGTTTCACCATGGGGATTTTAATCTTTGCCAAAGCACAGCCATCATATCGTAAAACAAACACAAGCGGACAAAGCTGTTCCAAGGGACTCCTCTATTTTGTATGCCTCAATCAACCAAATATAACTGATATATGTTTTCCAGAAGGCACTTTTACTTTTGCAGATATCTCCACCAACAACAGATTGCAATCAAAAAGGTACTTATTATTGTGCATATAGTTTATTTCTGTCTAGCAATTGTACCTAGTGGGGAGATCAAGAACCAAATGACAAATCCTTTGTATGTTATAATTAAGTTACAAGAGATCTAAAAGTGCTTGATACCTGTTGTGCTTCCTTCAAAAGGTCAGCCTAAAAAGAGGATTTGAACTTCAAGCTTGAACACCTGAACTGCTGTTATATAAGTATGTCTTCCTGCTGGGCTAGCACTTCAATGGCTCTCTCATCTGCACCCTCAGATACTCATTTGGCTTTGATGAAATCTTTGGAGAAGACAATAGGATGTAAGTGAAAGGGCTGGTCAAGCAGACGAGTGAATGGGGAAATGCATTGAGGGGGTACGGTGGCTGGGGAGGCCCATGAAAGATTGATGAGTGGCCCTTGTGAAGCACTGGCTGAGCATCAGTGATGCTCACTTCTCTTTGATGCGCCCACCTTATGACAGCTGGCTGCGTTGCCTCTGTCTCCTAAGACACATCATACATTAGCATCCTATTAGTGGGTTTGTTTTTTTCCATGGTCTACCACTGTAAGATGGGGGTTGGATATGAGAGATGAATTATGTTATAAAAGCAAATAATAGCAAACCATGTACATATCAAGGATATGAGATGCTAATATGGCCTTGGGTAATTAGTCTTGGATGATAATTACTTGTTAATTATCCATATATAATGTGCAAATCACTTTGGTATAGTTAGACCTAATGTTAGAGTTGAACATGATTTATATCTTATTGAGACTCCTAGTTGCACTAAGAAAACCCCAGTACACTTATGTGAAACTAGCTTGCCTAGAACAAGCTTTAGTCAGTACCTAGTACCATAAAATTATACATTAATTTCATACTAGAATAAATTAGAATCTGATTTTTCAGACTAAATCATGGTCAAAAATCATGAGAGGTGAATACTTTTGCAAGAGTATGACATACTTCCACGTTACTCTTTCACCTCTTCTTTCTCAGTGTGGGGAGGTTCCTTGTTCGGTGAGTCCACTATTGTGAGTCCAGAAATTAAATCTTAGCTCTTACAGACATCTTTGCTGTTAATCAGCACAATACTAACACTGCCTAATGAATGGCCACACCTCATCTCATTTCAGTCCGGCCACCTGGGGCTCCCTGATGCCTGCCAGTATTTCATTTTTATGGGAACTGTAGTTTTTAGAGAGGCCACAAGAGGCAGAAATATGCTTCATTTATGCTATATAAATATGCTAATTAACTGATAATGACAGTGAAAAAAATTGTAATCTAATCAGTGTTCGGAGAAAAAACACTTTTTAACACTACATATTCAGTAGGGTGATGTTATATTAATAAGGCACACAGGATTAACTCTTTAATGAAACAAACTAGAAATGCAAACAACACTATATACTGCAGAATGCTATGTAAGTGGCTGTGCAAACAGTTTAAAGAGTTGAAAGACCAGTTGCCTCTGTCGCTATCATAATGAATGTACATATTCACTTTGTCAATCAGATCAGTGTTGAGTTCCAGAAGGAGCTGAGTTAATTGATGCGAGAGAGAGAGAGAGAGAGAGAGAGAGAGAGAGAGAGAGAGAGAGAGAGAGAGAGAGCTGCTTAACTGAAAATTGTCATTTCTGACAAGTCCCTAATCATTTCTTCGCCGTTTCGACCAGTTACCAAAACTCTCTCCTACTTATTACGTAAATTGCAATTAGAAGTCATGACATGCATCAGGGGGTCCTGACCTGTAATAACTCCTAACACAGAGAAACCGTATTATCCATCAAAGGGGTGCTTTGGCACATGCCAGTGCCTGGCTGCGTTTTCATCTTTTTTCCCTGTGCGTGACATGCGCGGATAATCTTTTGACTTCTCGTCTTCGGTAATTTGGATTGATTTAAAGAAGGTTATTTTTACGGGCTTGTGAGTGGAATAATTTTAGCTGCCTTTGTCAAACCAGAAATTGCATGTCATTAGGAGGACTTTACAGCGACACGCGAAAGTGACGTGCAGTCTTTGCAAAAAGGTTAGTCACTTGCGGCGGGAACAGTGCGCGTGTTGTTTATGCCGTTACAGCTAAATGCTGGATCGCTGCCGATACTTGTACCCGTATTTTACAAACAAAAAGAAGCGAGCGGCGCCGAGTCGATCTGAAAAGTAAGAGAAGTTGGTGAACAAACAAGTTACCGCAAGAAAAAACACACAAAATGCGGCAAACCTGTTTTCTTTTCATGAATGACATACAAAATCACGAACGGCGCCCAATGCTGAAAATAGTCAAACTGAGCAAGCTTTTTCGCTCTAATTACATAAAATTGCGTCGGTGTCCCACCTAGAAAATGTGAGGATAATTATACCTACACTTTGTTAATATATCCATAACATCATTCTATGATGCTCAGTCTTGATGCTTTCAATTCTGTTTCACTATAATCACATAGGGTCTGAGAAGAGGAAGGGGAGTTGAAAATAGAAGGGTAGTGCTTTCTAGGGGGCGCAGTTTATCGACTGGAGTGTGAAAGCCAAGTCTATAGGTTTAAACTATAGGTTAAATGTAACCGTTGTTTCTTACGGAGTTCTAAGAGAGTTATGAAATATCCCAGTTTCACAAAACAAATAATTAAAAACTAGTACATCTAAGTCAGATTCCCATATTAACAAACTATAGGCTACGTCTGAACTGTGGCCTTTTGGTCCTGCACTTTAGTAAAAATAATGCCGTTAGGAGACAATTCGCACTCAAAACGTATAATATGGAATACGTTTAACAATATAAAAATTAAAGTGAAATCGCAGTACGTGAATAAAACTGTCACAGGCTAACTATTCAGTAGCAGTACACGGTACTACTGCTAGAGGAAGCAATGATGACAGGGTTACAGCAGGCGTGGGAGGAGCAGAATCAGCTGGCCTCTCTCCTAGCAACCAGCAAGTCCTCGAGCCCTCCTGTTTACAAAATGCCGGCACACATGCTGACATGGGAGCACAGTTGGCCCACTCAAGCTCGGTCAAACTGAGTTATTTACATCTTAATGCGTAAGTTGCAATTTAAATAAAGGCTACTTACTCTAATGGGCCACTCGGTTCAGACCACCCCAAACTAGCCGAACTTAAAGGACGATGTCCACTTTTAGTTTTGTCTAAAATGCGTGGGCAATATACATGTCCTACGACAATTCGGGCACTGCAAGGGAGATGTTAAAGGATAGACCTACTAGAGTCAACAGGCCTACATTAATTCATATGTTGTGCATAGAAAAAAAAGCTGTAGGCTACACGCATCATTGTTGAAAAAGGCAAACAAACTAAATGTGTACAGCATAAATAAATACATATCTATAGGTTTGAAATGATTATTTATGGAAAACATTCTATTGGTGTATACACGCAGGCTATCTTCTACACACGAATCAGGGTTAGCTACCTCGCTTTATCCGCGGCTCCGTGATACCGGAACAACCAGGAGGCGGTGTCTATCAGACCCCAACATTAAACATATCTGACGTCTATGGCTCCATCATCATCCCTTCTCAATGGCCAAATAACTCTTGGCTTTAGCGTGCCTCTAAATGCATTCCGATTTATTTATTTTTCGTCATCTTCCCTCATGACATCTTCAGGGATTTGATCGATTTGAAGTTTTGCTCCCCGTGTGTAACCAGTGCGCGCACTGACCAAACCTTCTAATTGCTATACAGTCGCGATTGTCTTGACACTTCGGGATTCATATGAGTTTCCCTCCGGTGATTCGTCCGCCGAGCCCCGTCCCGGGGTCACAAGGCATATCCTTCCAGATTCAGATTGGGTTAAGCCGCGAGCCGGTCCTGTTGGACTCCGGCGACTTCAGCCTCGCGCAAGTCCGAGAAATGGCATGTTCCATCGTTGACCAGAAGGTAACAGTTGCCATATTTCTAATGGCTTGATTGCCAGCTCGCTCATTGCGTTGTAATTTTAAAAGTATGTAAAGTCAGCTGGGTTGATGAAATAAATGTAGATGCGAAGTGCGAAGTGAACTTTTTCAAGTGATGATAATCGTCATATCGGCAACTAATCAAAACCGTCATTGATGCTAGAGTGACATGTATGATATATACGTATTTTTCTACTGCCAAGATTGTTAAACAAGAAAGCATAACGTTTTGTTTACATACCAAGTGTACATTTAAAATTTGTGTGGTGTGCGAAAGTTGATCATGCGTAATCAAGAGTTTGCTTAACGTAATCAGCAACGCGCGCAAGGAATTTTTGAATGACAGCAACTGCAGAAATGTAGGCTACAGAGGAAGGTACTTCTGTAATCACTGTTGAGAGAAATAGCACTTTAGTGGAATAGCATTGTTTTTCCATTGACCGAAAGCTCAGGAAAACAAGGCTATGGTTGTTTTTATAGGCAAAAACAGTGATTAATCTAACACTTAAAAAATAAAACAAGCACAATGTTACTGAATGTGAACAAGAAATAGGGTAAATTTTATCTTCCAGAGTCACTGGTGACGACACATTCTGACGTTGTGCTGTTACTATAGTGCTGTGGGACAGGTTGGCCTGCCACTAGTAGCACAAGACACCTGCTGCAGTGAGGTCCTATGACACAACAAGCCAGTGTTCCTCTCATCCATGAGTTGCTAAAATACTGCTTTGTAATTTTAATCACAAGATCTTGTTAGTTAGTAAGATGACCTTACAATTTTGATTTCTTTGAAGGGGAATTTGATTTACAAAAACTAGTTCTGAGTAGAAACAAATCTGTAATAAAAAAGTGTCAAAGTGTAAAATGGTTAACATTGTCACAAAATGATGGACCTTCAGTGCGGTTTAATAATACATTGGATTTGCATGCCAATTAAGCACACATGTTGCCTTGCAGTCTTACAGTCTATATACGCTCACCAGCCATTTAGATAGGAACACCTACCTTGCATCTGCACTCACTAGCCACTTTATTATCTATGTCTATGTTGTAGGTACATTTTACAGGTGTACTATTACAGAGTATAGCCCATCTGTTTTCACTGATTGGCCACCCTGTATTACAGTCTGACCACAAGGCTACTGTTGACTTAACTGGATATTATTTCGGTAGGAGACTGTTCTGAATGCACCAGTGGTGCTGACATAGTAGTGCCATGGGATTTCACTGGTATCAGTGTATAAGGCATGGCCACATACATCTGGCCATATACTGACCTTTGATGAAGAGTTGGTGGATGGCTAACAGAGGCTGTATGCAATAGGATCTAATTGCACTCCAACAAGGTGTTTCCAATAACATTTTTTTTTTTTTAATATGGAGGTTGGTGTAGTTCATAGAGCACATGGTCATGTGTTTTCAGTTGAATAATCCTCTGCTAGAATACTTCATAGTTTCAAAAATAACAAACTATCACAGTGTTATAAAGAGGTCACACAGGTTAAGCTATATTATCTTAATATCTTAATATCCTACTGCATGGTGGCACAAACATTTGGACTAGAGTATGCTGTCTTGATAACACTTACATCCTTAATAGGCAGTTTAAAAGTGTATCTTTCATGCACAAAAAACACACTCAAAGAGGTACTCAAAGTACTGATATGTTGGAAATTTCTATTAGGAAGTTCTTGAGACTTTTCAGCTATCAACTGATGTAAACAGTCAATTTTGAAGAGAATTGTTTTCACATATACTGGATGGAAGATGTGCATTATTGCACTTTATGTCTGCTGCCATGTATGAGTCCTAGAAAGCAAGCCTTTTTTTGTGTTCCACCCTTTGCCTTATTTGTAAGATTAAATAGTTCCTGTAATTGTGCTGTGGTCCTATAGCTCACCTGGTAGAGCAATTACAGTAAGGTCTTAGCATCACCAAGGTCATGGGCTTGATTACCAGGGAGCATGCATGCTGTAATACTGATAAAACATGTATGTCTGCCAAATGTAAGTAGGCTTTTTAGAAATAAAGTGAAAAGTGCATTTATTGTGCTCTACACTAAATAATCCTCAGGTATAATAAATACCTAAGTTCTGAAAAGTGTAATGGACAACTGGTCTGCTCCTAAAGAACCAGCTGTAAACTCAGAACACTATACTCTGTATTGCCTTCACATGTGCCTAAACTATAGCATTATATAAATAACTACATTTAGACAAATGTCTTTTTGTAATATTTTTGCTTTGAACCCGATATGCTATTAAATTTGGTACTAAATTGTTGTATATTAAATTGCTTTCAATTTCTTTCGAACAGGAAATCAATGCTTTAAACCTCCCGGTTGGGAATGTAGTCACTTCCACAATACCCTCCTCCAATGTGCCTATTTGTTATTGCTTTGTTTAACTTCCTTGCTAACAGTTTCACTCTGTTTACGGTCTGCTTTTAGAAGTATAGGTGCTAGATTGTGGCACAGTTTTTTGATAAGCATAATCATCTAAGGCTGAACAATGAACACCTTTTTTTAAAGGCCTCGGGTTGTCAGCTTGTGTTTGGAAAAGTAGAAGGATGTGTTTAATATATTGTAAGGGAAGGGGAGGGAGTAGGAGCATCAGACATAACCATAACTCGTTTAACACCTTGTAGACACTTTCTCAGATATGTAGGGTCTCAGGAGTGTAAAAGCACAGAGCTCTTATCACTTCAAATAGTCAGATGTTGGCATGTGTGCATGACAATGATGGTGACAGTGCTGTGTAGGCAGACTCTGAAAGTGGTGTTTCATTGCCACTGTTTCTTTGTCATACTCCTGTGCATTTGCTCACATCATTGTGCTTATATGTTTCATGCACAAAGTTAGAAAGACTCTATATGGATGTTTCCTTTCAAATGGAAAAAATGGTAGCTTTTGTGCTTTCACTCTGGACCACAGCCAGGTAGACCTGATTAAGACCCTGTTACTACACTAGCTTGCTCTGTCCACATATTGGGTTACACCTGTCTTCAGCTCTGCTACAGTGATTAATGCATATTGCAGCATAGAACTGCAAAACCGCTAGATGATAACAGTGCATGAAAACAGATGCATATGAAGCTAGTGATTACACTGTTCAGCCCATCTACCAGTGCTGTGATCTGGAACACTAGTAGATCTATGCAGTTTCACTGAGCTGTAGCACTGAAGCCAGAGATAAAAGAAAATGACCTTGACAGCTCTCAGGCTTTTTAGTACAGCCACAGAACTGTGCATCAGCTAGCTCCAACCCTGATATGCTACTTGAGCATGGCACAATATAAGGCCTGAGTAGGCGGCTAGACGAAGTACGTCAGGCACTTTCAGCTGTCTCTCTCTGTCTCAAGCTACAGTGCACTCAGGTATCTTAGGAACCTCTCTTAGACCCTAACACACCATGAAGGGTTAGCACATGCACATGGTATGTGCAGGTCAAATGGCTGGACCTGGGTGCTGAGGCAATCTGCTACTCTTTGAGTGCTGCATGCAAGTTGCACATGTTTTAAGATGGTGCAGTTTCTCTGTGACCAAAAATGAAACATAAGATGTAGCGTGGTCCAGTTAGATTGATGAGTGCAGCTTGACAGTAGGATTATGGCCCACGAAATGATAGCCCAGATATAATACACTGAAATTGAGCAGATTGTGGTGATAAAGTGGCTGATTTCATGGAGCAGATGTAGTGCATGGCTTATCTTCCTCTCTAAAGTTGGCTATGGGTACATTGCGTTTTTAGCACTATATTCACAATAACTAACGCTTTCCTTTAAGATTTGGACCTGTTAATTAAATAAAATAAAATGTATGCCTACATAAAGCTTCTGTTGTGGATGGGGTGGGGTTTAAGGATTAAAGAGAAGTTAGTCAAAGGACTGCAGCCCCTGATGAGATTTGCATGGATGAACAATTTATATTTTCACTTATAAACCTGTACACTGTGAGTCCCTTGTAAAACTGCAATAGAGATTTTCCTGTCAAAAACATTTTTTCAAATTAATAACAATAGACATACAGGACCACATATGCACTTCATAATCCTGTCAACAAGAGATTAGTATCTTCTGGCACAGTTAAACTAGAATAATCCCTCTCCTTTGAGGGAGATGAGACAATGAAAGCATTATTGTAGCAAAAAATGACAGAAAGTACTGCAAACATTTTTACATAAACAAATAGGTTCCACTCTGTTCTGTTTCTGAGGAAGATTGTTGAATTTGAGGAATCCATGATTGATTTTTAAGTCCAGTGATCAGACAGGTGATGTTATTATATATTTCCAGTCTGAGAGGATATCATTTCATTCTCTTATATTTGTTTTTGTTATATTTTTGTTAAAATATGTCTCCTAAAACATCAACAACAGCTATGTTGGTTTAAAAAAATGCAAAGAAGTGTATGACTACTCTAGCATTCTCCTGGGAGCTGATCTGATCATATGTGCTCCAGAATCTGATCATATTGCTCCAGAAATGAAAGCTCCCTCAACATTCTTCCTTCTCACGTTGACAAAAGTCCTTAGTGCCAACAAGGGGCTGCCTAATAGCCTGTGACTCCATTAGTACTTGGGATTATCAGGTTTAATTAAAGTGACGGCGCCTTTGTTTCAAGTTTGCACCTTTTTACATTACCACTCGTGCAAGTGTTCTTATTAATCAGTGAGGCTGCTGTGCTCCCCGTGCCGAGCGCTAACCACTCCATACTGCTCAGTCCATACGTGCGGCTGCTTCATGAGCAAAGTGCTCGATGTTCTCTGTAGTTCAGCTGCACTCCTCCCACAGGTCTTTTCATGCTACTCTAATGCGTCTGACATGCGTTGAAATTATGTCATCTTTGTTCGAAGACCAAGCTTTAATGACAAAGGTTTTGCACTGACCAGAGCTTTTTCTTTCATTCACATAAAAAGAATGATATTCTACCATTAACCATTGTGCATGGCTTAAATGGGCTACATTTCGTATAACATATTGCCCTCATCTTTGAAAGATGTAGATATTAGAGCAAATTATATATTCACATCGGCAGTGATATTAGATGTGAATTAGTGATATTAGCTTATATGGTCATCCTTCCAACATTGGTTTTTCTGTGTGAGTTGGAGAGTGGTCCCTCTAGTTGCTTGGCAACTGATTATGATTGCCTGTGAAGTACTCATCTGAGTGCCATTATGGTGACGAGAGCCATGTGTGGTGGGGTCACACACTCAGAGATATAGACACACACACACACACACACACACACATACACACACACACACACACACATTTATATATACACACACATATATTATGCAGACACACACACGTTTACACATGCACATGCACACACACACACACACACACACACACACACACACACACACACACACACACACACACATTTATATACACACACACATATTTGTATATGCAGACACACACATATTTTTACACACACAAACACACACACACACACACACACACATTTATATATGCCACAGCCATTGTGGAGCAGCTGTTTTGGAGAGGATTCAAAAATCTGCCTTCATTAGCATGAGAGATATGATAGCGTGTGTGCATGTGTGTGTGCGCACACATCAGTTGCATGTGTATTTGTGCATGATTCATTTAACATGAAGGACCACAGCCCCATCATCCAGATCAAAAATTCTGAAAGGTACATGTTGGTACTACAAAATGTTTTCTGTGGGAAAAATGACTCAGAAGATGGCCAAACCTGGACTATGTATAATTTTTACAGCATGTATGATGTAGTTAACCAGAACATTCAAGAAAACTGTTACTCATCAAGAGAGCGGCTGAGTCTGTTCATCCACTCAGCAGCACAGAGAAAATGAACCTTCCTCTTGCATGTGAAAAGGAACATAGGTAGCCAACATGAAGGAATCTTTGAATTACTTTCAGTAATAAACATTGCATGTTACTGGGGCTGAAATGGCTAAAAATATGTGACAGTTCCTCTCAGTGGTTTGTAGAGGTGTTACCTCATTTCCACAGCTGTTTAGGCAGGGCCTGCACAACACAACTATGTCTCCATGAGAAATGTGGCCAGGCCTTGCAGGCCCAGGCGCACAGCTACGGTGTTTCCTAACTGAGCTTTGGTCTCACAAAAGTTTTCGCTCATCACACGGAGCTCAGCAAACAACGTAGCCTTTCTCGTCTGAAACATGTCACAGAAGTAATTGGATTTCCTGAAGTAACAATGGACATGCGTCAGTAGGACATGCAGGCACAGTGAAGAATCTTTGCCTGTGTTTAAGGGTGGTTGTGGGTTTGGTGGTCATCTCCTCCTTTGCCCAGTGCTTCTTGCTCAACCGTGCCGAAACACTTGAGAGTTGTGTGACTTCTCCTGTGCCTTGGCACCCATACATTCAAGTCAAAATGGGGTATTCATTTTGTCTAGCGATTGTTACACCACATACTGTGCAGCGGAGTCCAATAAAGCTTATCATCAGCAAAATATCAGAATTACAGTCAATTTGGAGGCATACCACCTGCTGGGCCTGTCATGTAATTTTAATGATCTGCCATAGCACCTCAAAGCCCAGTAGAACCTGTGCTGTGATCCGGTACATGTGCACTGTGCCAGAGGTTAGTTAGTGGGCATGCTGGCGCTGAGGAGAACTGCAAAACACTCACTAATAAAGTGTGAACATACAGCTATTAAGGTGACAATGAGAATCTTAGCAGGCTTAAAAGAGTGCTTTAATTAGATACAGTGTGTATCTTTTCATCCAGGTTGTCCCCCTCTGTATTAATGACATGGTAATGTATGCGAGCAACATCCTTATGTGGAGTTCAGGATTGGCACTTTGGATAGTGAATGACCCAATAGAAATGGTCATGCTCCATTTGTTTGCATACCGTGGATGTGTTGATATTTGGGGGTAAGGTTTATTTATTCAGTATGTATACTTGTCCTGTAAATCTGAGTAAATATGAGAAATGCTTTTAGCAAGACCTAACTAGATTAGCCATGCCTTGCCTGAAATCACAATCAGCATGTGACATATGATCAACTTGTGATCAGCAATTACACTGGTTTTTATTTAGAATAATGAACTTGTGGTGTCTGAACATCAAATGGCTTGGGCATTTGCCGAGCTCCAAGAGGTATCTGTTTGCCTTTTCTGTTAGGCCTTGAATGTGGCCCCATGCCGGCCATTGGCAAAACGTTCAGACTTTTCTGGCCTCATGGGCACAGAGGGGGGCAGAAAAACAAAAGCACAATGCTCCAACAGTATTGACCAGTGGTTGTTGCAGCACAGCTAGCACCTGCTAGCCTGCAGACTACACATTGGTAGAGGCCACTCTGATTGGCTGATTGCGTGTGTTCTGTAAGGGGACCCATCAGGTACGTGAGACTTGCTGAGAGATCTGTCTCAAAATGCCTAAAAGAGCCTATCAGCTTTAAAGGGAGACAAATTAATACAGTTGTACTTATCTGACATAGTAAACATGTAACAGGACATTTTCATCTGAAGTTTGTTGCAGCGGTCTTTCAACTGGAGAGCCAAAGTATTATCAGTGTTGGTAAACACTGGTAAACACAGACTCTCATGAGGCAGAAAAATCAGTACAAATGAATACATCCAGTCAAAATCAACTGTCTGGAAAATTGTTAAGTAAACAGGCACTGGTGAATTTATAAATAGTAAAAGCACATGACAGCCCACAGTGATGTATGACATAAGAATACTTTCAATCATAAATCAAAAACTGTTGAACAGTTAAAGAATAAAGACATCTGGCAAGCCTCAAGAACAGAAAACCCAGGAAGCAGTTTGGTAAAAAATACAAAGAAAGTCTGTATAGTTCTGGGATCAAATCTTATGGGCAAGGATTAACAGTGAGGGGATGAGGAAACTATGCAACTGCAAAGAAAAATGCAACTGCTTCTGCTGTAAAACATGTGTGCATGTGTGCAGCATGATATCATGTCCTTGTATGGCTGCAGGGAAAATAAGCAGTGAACTGGCCCAAAACTAAAGCATGACCTTCAGCAAAACAAACAGCTGACACATACCTCTAAACCTATGAAGGGCCTATGAATGTTCTGAACTGACCAAGTATATAACTTGATCTGAACTCCACTGAGCATGCATTTATCTTACTGATGACATGATTGAAAGCAAAAAGTCTCCAAAACAATTACACAATGCAAATTGCCCCAGGCCTGGTAGAGCTCCACCAGGGAAAACATCCAAAATCTGGTAATGGCTAAGGGGTGTATACTTCTGTCAGTCAGTTATTGTAAAGAACTTGCAACCAAGTACTAAATAAGTTTCAGAAACACTAGTAGTCAAAGTATGCAGATGGTGCAGTAAATCTGAAGATGAAATCTCACCTGGGTGAGATTAGAAAAGAAATTTAAAAAATGTATTTATGGCCTAAGTGTTTAATGTCTGCTATGACACTTGGGGCTTTTGCTACAGTACAACAGTACACCAAATAAAATCCCCTGTGTTGGTAAATGCTAAGTTAATACATTTAACATTGTATTAAAGGTTGTGAAGGGTTTTAATGATTATATTGGGGCATGGATAGCATTCCTTACTTTTCAATCTGATTTAACATCACATTTTCATATGGTTTAATATGAGCAGTGCCCTGATTCTATAAACAGCACCCATGGTGTCCTGTGAAACATCGGACTTCATTCTTACTTCAGATTTGTCATTAAATCACACACCATGTGTTTGTTTCCTGCGGCACTGTGATTTAAATTCCCCATACCGCTACTTTACCTAATTAAACTTCCAGTACTCAGTGCTCAGATTTCACACCTCTGTCATGCCAGAGTCGTGTGCATCAGTTCTGCGTGAAGGTGCACCATGTTTCCTTCAGGCATAACACTGAAGTGTTTCAGCACCTGAAGAAAACAGGCGTGTGCTGGCAAACGCTCAGTGCATCTTGCAGTGGTGCATTTAATGAAGACCAGAGACCAAGTGCCATGGCCAAATGACAGTAGAGGCTGTCGAGTTCTCCTGTCTGTCTCTGTACTTTTTTGTTATAACTTTTCCATTTTTATCTGCAAAATGAGACCCCAGGACAAACGTTACATTACAGTCAGACATGGAATGTGTAATACTGGTTAAAGTAGAAGAGAATTTATCCATATGGGTCAACAGCAACAGGTTTATAGGTTTAGAGATTACTCAGAACTATAACCTTCTTCACTTCCCCAGTTAATGTAGAGTCCACCATTTATATGACATTGACATCATCTGGCTGGTAATCTGATTGAGAGGAAATGAAAACAAGCTTCAACTAGGTTGAGTGTGTGGCCTACCTTCACATATCATGTCCTCCTATGTGCTGTGTAAGATTTAGAACACAATAAGGTGTCCAACCACACACTTCCTGCCCTGTTCTGTTCAGGCTTCACACCTATAGGGAAAAGATTAAACATTTACAGTTGTGCAAACTGGTTTTGTCATTGTGCTATTATAGTCTACCAGGTTCTCTCTGATCCATAGCTGCTCAGCCTTTCCTATAAGAGATGGAGGGCAATTATCCATAGATTGCCTGAAGATGCAGCCTTGGCTATTCATAGGTTTCCACCATTACATGTCAGCCAAGACACATATTTTACATATCTATGAAAAGGACAGTATCTACCTCTGAAATGGACCCATTTCCAGCTTTCAGTTTGGCAAAAGAAAGCATTATGTAGATACTGTGGATATGAGGTGATGCCAAGTAGGTGGACTTGGAGAATTGATGAGCTTGCATGTGTGTTGCACACTGGTTGTGAACAGTGTGAGATGATGGGAGCTGGGATGGAGGGACTAGGGTTTATTGCAGCTGAGTGGGGCGCGCAGCACACAGTGCAGTGTGGGCGATAGAGGGCCGCAGATAAAGCGGAGAGTATGATTCATTCCTCCCTTCTCAGGAGCTTTCATAGAGCTCTTTTTCTGTGTCTCACTCTCTCACTCCATACCCCTCTCTTGCTGTCCCTCTCTTTCTCTTTTCCTCTTTCTGTCCCTTTCAAAATTTCTGTTTTTCTCTTTGTCTCTCTTTCTGTTTCTCTCTCTCAAATTCAAGTTCAAATTCAAATAGCTTTATTGAAATGAATTGCAATCAACAAGTGTTGCTAAAGTGATTCACAGAATTATTATATTATATTAAAAGTGATAAAACTGCAGAGAAAGAAAAAGGGAAAAGTAATAAAAATATTTAATAAAGCTTCTTATATACACCTTCTTTCTCTCTCTCTTTTTTTCTCTCTCACTTTCTGGCCACCACCTTCACCTCTGCTGATGCACCTGTCTTTTTCAGCCTTATGCACAAGTACCTATTCCACCATGACAACCGGCTTCAACAACCAGTTGTTTAAAGGGAAGACAACGTCCAGATTGATGTTCCTCTCATCGGGCTAGAGAGGGAGAGAGGGTGGAAAATTACAGCCCTGAAAGAGCAGCATAGAAAGGGACCCCGTGAAAGCACCCTAAGAGGAGGAAACATGGAGTTATTGTTAGAAGATTCCTGAGCTCGGAGCCAGGAATCTCCCAAGGGTTTAATGACAAGGATCGGTGTGCCCCTCCGTCATGCCACAGATATATATGTGCTTCCATTTGTTTCAAATAAATGAATAGTGCTCAATCAGAAAATAGCCTTGGGTTCCTGCTGCCATGACAACCCATACTGTTACAGTGAGTCTGCTGTCATGGTGACCTTAGAAACCACACTTGCCTCTGTGTATCTTTATTGTGTAGTAGTCATTAGGGCTGTGTGTTCTGGCTTATTTGTATGTGTGTATGTGTGTCTGTGCATGCATGTTAGATGGAGCTATGATATTATCTAGGAAAAAGAATGTACATATACATACTTGCTCTTACCCATCAGCTTACCCATCAGGATTTAAATAATACAAAACATGTTAATTGTGGAAAGCCCCCATGATATATCAGCAGCAGAACTGATAAGGGGCATCTGGAGGTACTTTATGCCTTGACACAGTGTGGTGCATGCTTGATTTGAGGTTACTGGAGCCTGATGGGATGGCAACACTGCACTTACCCCTTTAGTGTGCAGTACACTAAAGCAGCATATGGGTACTGCTTTGTGTGTAGGTATGTGGAGGTGAATTATTCAAATTCTTCTAAGGAACGGAAATGGTCACTTCTTATTATTGCTAGCAATGTTTAAAGCGTCTTTGGGTTCTTGAAAAGTTCTATATAAATCTCATATATTATTATTATTAATAATCTGTATTTATAAGGGGTAACAAAATCAAATTAGATACGCTTAAATGATTAACTATAACCTTTTATTGCAAATTGTACACATAGCTGATGATATGCTTACGTTGGCTGGGACATATCAAATGTTTTGGTCGTGTCTACCTAGTAGTTGCAGTAACACCATGGTGTCACGGACTGCTCCGTCCCCATAAGTCACGTGGTACGGTTGGCCGCGTGCGGGGAATCCGCAGGTGTATCGTTTGTCTGCTTAGTAACCACACCCCCCTGGAATTGCCCACGTGTGCACAGGCTTTGTCAAGTGTTGCCGTGTCTATTTAAACCCATGTCCGTGAGAATTTCCTTTGTTGGTCATTGTCGCTACGTAAGTCGTTTAACGTCAACATCCGTCAGTGCAACTATTTGCGATAACCGTAACGTCTGTGTTTGTGTGATCACCTTTGTTAGTATGTGCTTTGTTAAATGTAAAACCGTGTAATCATGTTCACTGTCAACGTTTGTGAGTGCCTGTCGTGTAGTGTGTGTTTCATGTTAATAAATGTTGCACATGAACGAGGACGTCTGTGCATCCTGCCCCGGCACTCGGGCCAGCAGAATTACACATGGATTCTGTTGGCCCTGCCATCAAGAAATAGTTTCAACACTGTTTGAATATTTTAGTTGTTGATGACTGTACGCTGAAAATTTGTAAACTCAGACATTGCTAGCAGTGAATACATATTAAGTACGTATTAAAGTTTAAATTAAAAAAGTAAATCGAATATTGCAGACTGCTCTGCATGCTATTCATTGGAGGCTTGGCAAATAAAGTGACAAATATATGCTAATGATTGATCTTCACTTCCTTTCATTTTAAATTTGGATTCTGTGAAATTGTTCACTTTAAAGCTGTGTGTCCTCAGATAAGAGGATTCTTTTTAAGAATTCTGTCTGCAGCTCTAATTTTGTTAGTAAAAAGTGGCTGTGTATTAATTTTGAGAACCACACAAATATAAACCCCAAGGAGAACTTAATCATAGTTCAAGGATGAAAGACAGGCATAGGAACATTGTTTACATTATGAAATTAATCCTTATTCTGAATTGCAGATTTTGATATGACATGTGATCATTGTACAACTCCCATATCTGAACAGATCTCAGTAGAAAATGACTTTGAACAAACCATTGCAATAAAGTTATGCATTCTCTGCAGCACTAACAATAATGTCAAGTCTTCTTTTAGTTATTATTTATTTTATTTTAACTGGGGATTCCAAGTATTCAGTGCTGCATGGTGCATAAATGACTGTTTATTTTAAAAAATTATTTTGCAAATATAAGTTTCCTCAGTTTGCAGTCTCTAAATAGGGCCAATAATAGCCCCTGTATGAGTGGCCCTGCTGAATGGTGCTGGTATGAATCCACGCTCCGCGTGTAACTCAGCTCAGGGGCGATCAATAGAGAATGAGACTAGCAGGCGATTTCCCCAGCGGCCTACATGGGTCGGTCAATATGTTGCTCTCTTCTTTGACATTGAATTGATTGTGAGAATGTTATTTGTGAAACTGTTTAGGAAGTGTGGAGGGAAAAAACAAAAAAACAAAAACAAGACAAAAAATCTCAAATACATATAAATAAAAAAGGCTTGGAGCTGTACGTGTGTGGATGGGTTTGCTGAAGCATTGAACAGATCTGGAAGTCCCTTCAGGAATGCATGTTTGGATATTGAATTCCTGCTGTTTCTTTGTATATTCTGACAGAATGGAGTGATCATTACAAGCATCAGCTTTTTTTTTTGCAATATTTGTCTAATGTGTCTAATGGCACAAATGGGCACAACATTGGAGTGTTGGAAATATAAGTAAGGCTTCTGTCATTCATCTTAAGCTTTAATCAAGTTCTAATCCCAACTTTTACTAAAAGTTAGTTATACAATGTAGATGGAATACTCTCTACAACAGTAAATATGGTACTTTCAAACTGAGAGAACAGTGTAAAAAGCTATTACCACACTATCTACTGACAGAGAAGCTAAACATTGTTTATGATATTCTTAATGTTTCTTTTGTTTTGTTTTACTTCTTTTGTTTAAGTTCCCCGAGTGTGGGTTCTATGGAATGTATGACAAGATCCTACTGTTCCGCCATGACCCGACCTCCGATAACATCTTGCAGCTGGTGAGGTGTGCCTCAGAAATCATGGAAGGAGACCTCGTGGAGGTGGTGCTCTCAGGTAAGATCTAAACAAAGCTTCTTGAACTGAATTTCCTCATAAAACCTTTTCATTTTAGTTGTTCAATCATGTTTTAACTTATTTACTATTCTACAAATTCTATTCTACAAATCAAGGAAGGAGCAGAGGACTTTTTTAACCTGTGGATTTTACCAATGCTGGGAATATGAAAGCTCCAATGGACAATTAAGCTACATCTCAGAGAGCAGTTGATTAATTTATAAACAGATGGAGCAGACCTCATAAAAACCATAAAACACACCATGACTCTGTTCTGCAGGTCACATGTCATCATGGCATCGCACAGCAACACTGCACCAGTTTTGGCTGATTTCTATCCTCCCCCCTTTTTTTTGGTGTGTGGGAAACTTGACGTGCATCCAAGTTTGGCTCCTGCACCCGGTGCGAAAGCCGGAGCTGTTTCTCCCTGGAGGAGGAAGTGGTGGAGGTATCGCATTTGACACTGCTAAAGTGTTTCTACAAACGCTTGGCAGGCCTCCTTCCCTCCATACCTGCTCCTCCTCTCCACTGTGGCATGACAGGTAACTGAGTGGAGTCTGTTCTGAGGAGATAAAGAGGGACTGACACTTCTGCCATCTCCCCCCTTCCCCTGCCTGTTCTGGCTTCTTTGTGTGTGTGTGTGTGTGTGTGTGTGTGTGTAATTGTTGGGGAGGGGATCAGGTGATTAACATGCCCAGATGCACACAGTTGCAAAGATAAGCCTGTGGGAGCCTTGAGTGACACTCCTCAGTAGCACAAGTGGCAATGGATTGTGTGGTAAAATAAGACAATATAACCTCCTGGCT
This sequence comes from Electrophorus electricus, assembly GCF_041902795.1. Classification (NCBI taxonomy): domain Eukaryota; kingdom Metazoa; phylum Chordata; class Actinopteri; order Gymnotiformes; family Gymnotidae; genus Electrophorus; species Electrophorus electricus. The sequence goes on along the minus strand of NC_137506.1, from coordinate 25,453,473 downwards.
GCCACAATGTTAGATCAATGGTTATTAATTATGACTCCTGCTCGAGACTAAGTCATCCAGAATAATTTATAATGATTCTTTCATCACTTTTCTCTGAAAGTATAATTCCATGAACAAGCAACACAGAATTTGGATTCTGTTGAACTCAAAGGTTCCTGGTGTTCCCGTTATCTAGTGCTGAAATGAACAATCCTAAATACACTAGGCTTCCTTTCTGTTACTTTTAATTAATTTTATTGTGGTAGAAATATATTGTATCTTTTTTTTTCCATGTAGATGTAGAAATGCAAATTTTCCCTCAAAATCCAGAGGTGCACACAAACTAACATGCTGTATTTAATTTTGCTCCTTTATCTAATTGTCATGTCCAGTTACATATGCCTCCTGAGACTTACCTATATTTAATAAGATGAGAGCCGGCCCAGATAAGCACCCTACTGTACCATACCACTGTCATGTGTCCAATTGATTGCCATGTCACATAGCCATGGGGAAAACAATGCCCCCTCATAACTTTCCTGACATTCACAGATCTTTTAGGACCAAATTGTGAGAGTGGATATTCATCATATAACTCCTTAAGCTTCATGAGCTCCTATAATCAGATACTCATGTATTTATCATGAAGACATTCATGCCATGCATCAGCAAAAGCTTTATATTTCACAAACACAAGTCAGCACTTTATTCCTGCAATCTCTGAAAGCTTTGAATGATGTTCTCACTATGTAAAAAAGTAGTAAATTCTCAAAGTATTAGAAAGACTCTTTGCACTCTATTGCCAGAGACAACAATTATAACATCAGCGTACATATTGGGAAATTAAAAGTGTTATTTTGTTGCTGACGTTATTATCTGGGAGTGTGCAGCCAAACCCAGGCCCTATCCAAAATTTATCTATGGCTGGAAATGTCAAAAGTAGATCTGGTCTTAGATTGGTACAATTTAATATTAATAGCCAGAGATGTTAATAGCCAAAGATATTCACTTTACTTTTGGTGACTGATACAAATCACTGTTGGCCATAAAAGAAGCCATAGTAAGAGCATTAATAAATTGAGTTAAAGTAAATTAAGAGTATGTAAAACATCAGAGAGTGAAGAGAAGGCTTCTTTTCTGAATTTACTCTTATTTGTGACAGAGTCAGTCTAATCCTAGGGAGTGTGCCTGGGAATGGGCCTGGCAAAGAGTGTACCTGGGAATATTTTTTATAATTAATTCTTGTTGATTTGCAATAAGCATGTTCCCTTAAAGAAATGTAGGATTTCAGGGACGTGCAATACCTTGTTTACAGAAGTACTTTCTAATTTGATCAAAGAAAGAAACACTTACTGGGTCAAGGCAAGATCTACTAATTCCAGTGCAAATTCTAATCTGAATATCACTTAAATTATTACTTATTACTTAAAATCTATTTCAGATAATTTGAACAATTCTACTATGTTCTGGAACAATTAAAATCATTGTGATATCCCAGTTGTACCTCAAGTCTCCCTAAATGCATTTTAGTCAGTTCAACTGAAATCGTCCAACTGCAAGTAAAGACAATATTGTGAAGGATTTACATGAGCAGTTTTGTTTATATTTAAGTCTTATGCAGTAGGGTATCAGAGTTTTAACTTTAATTTTGTGACATGTTGATTTTGAATTGACTTATTTAAGAAGCCCTTTGTTTTTAGTCATATTTCCAATAAGGAGATTCATAAAGTTTGAAAGCCATTGATCTAAAAAAGTTGACTAGACACAAAAACCCTGATTCTTAGTGCATGTAGCTTTTATTTCTGAGCCTATAGCTCATATTTTAATCAGAACCTCCAGACTAAATACCATGCCTATAATTTGGAAAACAGCTTATGTTCTCCCCTGGGGTATGGACCTCTGATAAAAAATACCTTCCTATATACAAACTTTCTATCCTTGCCAAGATTTTACAATGTCAAGTAAACTTTCAATTGAAACAATTCTTCCTGATGATAATATTTTAAGGGAAACTTGGTCTGGCTTTACATCAGATTGTAGTACCATACCAGTGGCTTTGTTGGTAACAAATTATATTATCAGTGCCTTGGACATAAAGCAGCATGTGTTGCCCTTTTTGTTAATTTGTCCAAGTCATTTCTTTCTGTCAAACATGAGTTGCTAATGGATAGACTTACTGATTTTGGTGTAGGTGACAGTGCTTTAGAGTGGTTTATGAATTACCTTTATAAAAAATACTGGAAAGGACATGTTTACAGTAAATGTGACACAATGATACAATAGCCTACACAATAGCATACTCTCTGAGTCAAGATAGGAATGAGCTCTGGATTGCCATTCAACAGCTACAGGCTTTAATGTATGGTCTGAAGTTTTTTCTTAATGCTAAGAAAACCAAATTTATGATCTTTTCCAGAGCTTGTTTCCAGATTATTCTTGGTATTGGAATTCATACCTTAGAAGGAGATGAAAGAGTGTTGTCCTACACGTACTTGGATATTTGCTTGGATGACAGGCACTCATTTAGAATACATATTGCAAATCTAGTAAGAAAGTTAAGGTTAGAATTCAAATTCACGTTCAAAGTTCAAAGTTTTATTTGTCAGGTACATAGTCATACATGGTTTAACTCACAGTGAAATGCTTTGGTAACTGCTCTGTTCGAGCTGAGGAAAGATACAGGGAACTATAGGGAAATGGATGTGGTTTGAAAAGTTTGGGCTTTTATTCTTGTAAGGTTGGGTTTTTATTATTGTAATAGGACCTGCCTGAATTTAGCAGTTTGTAAAACACTTGTACAAGTTAAATTCTGTTTTAGACTATGGTGACTCCTTTGCAATTTGCTGCATGGAGCCTGTGTATGACATTTCCCTGTGTTTTATATCTAATTGATAGTCTCAAACACATCATGAAGGAGACAGCAGCACTAATATATTTTTATTTACAAAGCCAGGCAAACCTTTCTATCATGTATCAACAGTCGCTGTGATCACTTTTCTAGAAGTCTGCTCTAAAAAGTACCCAAGATTAGTTCAAAATTATGCAGTTGTCTTGGAATAACCTTCAGAACATATTGCATCTTAATGATTTTGTCTCTCTGAGTTTAAGGCTCTTTTAAAAACTATAACTGAAGAGTGCAATTGCTATTCATAAGATGGATTTTATGTTTTGTATTCAGTGACTATTGTTCTTTGTTTTGAATGTGATTTACCTAAATTATCTTAAGTCTGGTTTTTGGTTGATTTTAAAATTCTTGTAATTGGAAATTGTGGGCTATCTTAGCCAGGTGTCCCTGAAAAAATAGTTTTTAATCTCAAGGAACCTCCTGGATAAATAAAGGTTAAATTAAAAAATAAATAAATGGGGAAAAGCCACGGATATGTGATGCTGCTTTGTTTCAAATGAGCATGACTTGATTTGAAACCTTTGTATGCTTTTTTGGGTTTTACCTTGCAACTGAGAATATTGTATTCAAAGCATAAGTTGTTTCTCTGTTGCTTAAATATAGTTCAGTTAAAATATTTTTTAGATTACAATTTTCCAGAACTAAGTAAAGTTTCTATGAATCCAATGCCCATATTGCATTTCAAGCGTATTCATAAAGATGTCATTTTTGTGGTGTTAGGTGCATTTATGAATCAAGTTTCATTTGGAATAGTGAGTAACAAACTGATATTGTTGATGTCAACACTTCTGTATGTAATTATAATAATTTATATACATTTATGGGGCCTTATGTCAAGCACTATTATGAATAACTTTGTGAATACATTTTATAACGTATAGAAAGAATTTAAAGTTTTAATGAATCACTATAGCATAAACCACTTCAGATATTTTTTAGGTCTGTGTTTAAATGAAATACGTTGTTGCCTATTGCAATATAGTTTGCATCTTGTGAGCAGAAATTTGCTTTTTGACTCAAACATTTTTTTTTGTAAACTACTTTATTAAATTGTAATTAATTTTTAAAAATCATTGGGAAAAAAACAGCTTAATTCACATTTCTGTTCCCTTCAGCCTAAAGATGAACTGAAAGGGACTTTTTTTTTTCTCCAGTGAGCTCATCAATATGTCAGCTCCCTGTGCGGAATGACCCTGATTGCATCTCTCAGAGTGATTAGTACAGCCAGCATGCTATGAAAATACTAGTTCTCCACTCACAAATAGCCCGAAATGTGATTTTTCGTTCTATCAGTTTAAACTTAGAAAACTCTAAAACGACTTAAATTGAATCAGACATAATGCATTCAGTGCAGGTTCCCAAAGTGTCCTGCCGACCTACTGTACATCTAGATCGACATAATTGCAATCATTGGTGAAGAAAGAAAGAAAGAGCTGGGAGTGACCCCATGCCTTTTGAAGGAAGAAAGAGCATAATGGTAGTGCTCCCACTGGTTGAGTCACTGCTCCATTAGCCCTCACATTAGAGGGAGCATACAGCTTTTCTCTACCCATCATGCATCTTTCTTGTCATGCCAATATAATATGGCAACATTTTTTTCCTGTTTTATCTTTATTTTCTTACAAACCAAATAAACAAGACTAGTATGTATTATACTTCCACAAGCAATATGAGGAACTTTGAAAAAGGAGGGCAAGTGTGTGGGTGCACATGCACACACACACACGCGCGCGCGCGCACGCACGCACCTGCACAAACACACACACACACACACACACACACACACACACACACACACACACACACACAGAGTATTTACTGTAAGTCAGCTCAGGGTGCATTTTCCGTGCCACACTCATTTCTCTGAAGCATTTAATGACAGTTTACAGGTAGTTCAAACTTGCAAACATATCTTGCCCTTTAAACAAAAGGCAAAACAATAATTTGAATGAATTGAGGCAATTTAGCCAGAGAATGGCTAATCAGAATGTATTCTACTTGAGCGGGCTGTGGGGAAGCCATGTTGGAGAGGAGGCGATAGGCACATGCTGAAGCAAGCAGTCCTCCTGCTGGTTTCTCCACTCAGCCTCTATTGGTCCCACCAACATGCAGCCAAACAAGAGCCAATCAAAACATTCCATCCATCCCCACAAAAAGCCACTCTTTCATAACACAATTTACAAACATCAATAAAGCTGTTTTTTGGTGGATTTGAAATACTATTTAATACTTTTGAACAGTTGTTATTGGTTTTGTTTAGATTTTTTTGTTGTATTAGATTATAATAATTTTTTTAGCAATCAAGAAATTGAGAAAGCAATAATCTGATGAAGAACAACTTTCAGAAATTCAGCAGTATGTTTAAAAATGGAAGCTAAATGCCTAAACCACTTCAGAGAGACAAAATCAATGCCACAGAGCTTCAAATTGGCTCCTCTCTGAGACTCGGCTGCGTTCAGGCGGCCCAAGCAAAAGCCTTAATTAATTTTTGACTGACCATCGGCCCCTCACGGGGCGGCACTAATCGCCAACCCATTAAGCCCGGCAGACATGCGCTCTGCTTGTGCAGGGAGGCGAGGGCCAGAGAGAGGCGGGCAGCAGCAGCAGTGCCAGCCTGGCCTCTGAAAGCCTGGCTCTGGCCAGGACTCTCGTCCATCTGCACCTCTGAAGGCATGCCCTCTCCAGACACAGCCCCGTGAGAGCAGGCACCATCAGATAAAAATATCTCCCTCTGCACCATTTGTTTGCCTTTTTCCTGTCACAGTTGCACAATATATTTATTCATAACGGCAGCGAGTTTGAGAGCTCAATTCCCTTGTGAAGTTGAAAGTCCAAATGATGTGATAGGCAGCAGGGTGAGGAGGAGGAATTTTGGGCTTTAGCTGTTTCTTATAGCAAAACAAACAACTAAGTGAGACTTTGGTTGTGTGAATTTATAAGGATATAGGCTAAAGAATGTTCTTGCGCAGCTTATTATGAACCTATACTTTTACAAGACCAAGTTCTCATGCCTTTTAGGTACACATGATGAAACTCTCAGCAATTAGATAATGTAACTGTCCACATTTGTATGAAAGATTCTCATTAAGTATCGTTCTCATTACTGTGCACAAATACTCATCCTTTTTCATCCTTTTTTATTTTTAAAACCTGTAGCTTCAGTCACCGTGGAGGACTTCCAGATCCGACCTCACACTCTCTTCGTCCACTCGTATCGGGCGCCAGCATTTTGTGACCACTGTGGAGAGATGCTGTGGGGGCTAGTTCGGCAAGGTCTCAAGTGTGAAGGTAAGAGGGCTCACGAAACTACCTACAAAAACTTTATAGAAGACTTTGTAAGGAAAACTTCACCAAGAAACACTAGCATAGCATAAAAGTTAATGAATGCTTCAGGAGACCATTTCACATTAGCCTATATAATGCCTTATAAAACCATAAGAACAACACAAGTAAGTAAGGTTTATTTATAAAGCACTCTTTAAACAATTTGCATTGACCAAAGTGCTGTACATAGAATCAGCATACTTACTACATGAGAAAACACAACAAAAACAGATACAAAAACAGAAGTAAAACACTTACAATGAAGTAGAACACAAAATGAAAAAATGAATAAAAACACAAATAAGCAGATGAGTAACAAAAATTACAAATGAATACAACTGGATCACCTGCATGTTGTCTTCTATTTTCATTACATTTTGGATTAAGGATGTGGGCTGAACTATCACAAGCGATGTGCTTTTAAGATCCCAAACAACTGCAGTGGTATTCGGAAACGGCGGCTGTCCAACGTGTCCCTTACAGGCCTGACTAATACCCGCTCTGTGTCAGCTGAACCCTCACCCACCACCTCCGATGAAGCCTTACTGGTAAGTCTCAACTGTTAGCATTCCAGTCCTTTGCCCCAGATGTGACAAGAGTTGTTCAGCAGGCTTTATCTACCACATCTGTAGAGTGGTCAATTATCAATGAAAATAATTTCCAAATGTTTTCTTGAAAGGACTTAAAATATGGAAATCCATTGTCTTAATACTGAAAGGCAGTTATTTAAGATTAGATGGACAAATGCTGGGATATTGCTTTAAGAACCTATAGAAATGGATATTTCTCTAGCTAGTTAAAGTGTTCCTCAATTTAGCATTTAGTTGAATGTCCAAAAAGACCCAAACTTTGGTACATGTTGCCTGCATTTAATTTACACAGAATGTCCAAGTTAACAGTGTTCTCCCTGTCTTATTTTCTTTGTTTTGTCTAGTCTCCTGTCAGTCCCAGCATTGAGGTAAGTATTGCCTTTCCAGTGGAAAAACCTTACATCTTACCTCACCTTATCTTATTGTCTAAAAAAACTTTATATTGTACATATAATTTTTAATACGACCTATTGCCGATATTAAGGATAAATGTGTCATTTCAAAATTGCGGTTCTACCTTCAAATATGTATTATCATGTGTGCTGCTTCACCTATGTCTAGGTGGTAAAAGGCGTCAGGTACCATCATATGAGGTATATAATATGATTCTATTTGAGACTGCAAGAAACATGACACATCAGATGAGACTCCAAAAAAGCTTTCATAAAAGGTGCAGTAACAACATAAACATTCCCTGTGACGTTTTGAAGTATTTAAACAGTTTTTGCTGCAGTCATCATGTGGCAAGCTTCAAATCCCTCTTTCCCAAAGGTTGAGACATTTTATCCTGACACCAGAAATGCTGTGATACACACTCAAGTTTGTTTAAAGGAAACTGTTAATCGACTGTTGACTGCAAAAACCAACATCTGCTGACTGTGCCCAGTTTACCTCACAGATGACAGACTGGAGCAGGTGAGGCATGGCCAAGCCTCAGATGATACTGCCCAAAAAATTACTTTATATCAAACTACACTACATCAACTTACTGCACATAAATGCAACACGTATGCAGCTGCAGGTCTGTTGGCTGTAGTAGCATTTGTAAGAAAATGTGACCTCAGCTCAAAAAAACCTGTTTAGGGATAAATTAAAAAACATTAATTACAAAAAGAAGGCAACAGATGGTAAAACAACTGGTAAGATGGTTACAATTATTTTTGAATAGACTAGATTAAGGTAAGATAATCTTCAGTGACTTTGTTAAATTCAACTCAGTGTAGCAGTAAACTGAGGCCAGAAATGGTTCCTAATCCACAAATCCTCATACTCATAAATTGAGGATATTTTTAAACATAAACACAGGAAAACCAGTATAAAATTTTGGAATCTTTTCAGGGACTGCAAAGCACCAGAACATATTTAATAACAGTGTATTATACTTGTGATATGGCTACAGACCAGTTACACTATTATAAAGATATCTATTTTCCCTGTTTGCCACTGTGACAGAGTTAGGATGTAGTGACTATCTTTAGATTAGATAGTGCAGGCATCTCTTCTCCAGAACCTAAAAACTAAATTTAGATGCAACTTGCAGGTACCTCAGATTGGAGAGTCTTAGCATCTAAGACAAGTGCAACATTTAAATGTGAGAAAATTCAGCAACATTACTGCTCCACAGAGAAGTTTAGTTGAGCATACCTGGGTCATTCTTTTTCTAGAGCATTCCTTCCCTCTGCATTTATGGCACCTTGCAAAACATGGACCAGAATAAACTGGAGCTGTCAGACAAACCAGAACTGGCAGCAGCCAGAGCAATATGAAACAAATGATGCAAACCACCCCCTCCATAACACTGTGTATATATAGTGGAGGCTGGCTTCTGCATCACCCTTACAGCCAGAAAGCTATGAAATAGTTGTGCATGGCACACAAACTATAATGTGCACAGTTGTTTTTCATGTGTATATGTCACAGGTGTATGTAGGAAGAGGTTTATATGATAAGAAGATTTCTCAAGTTGGGGTTAATAAAGGTAATTTAAGAATTAGTCTAATGAACACATTGTTCATAAGATCATCTGCCCTCCTCCATTAAGCTGCTTAAGACCATTGGCCAAGTATATATCATGAAGATGAAGGAGTGTATTGACTGCTCGCTTTCCTCCGAGTGCAGTGAGCAGTTGATTTGGCACACCTGCATGATGTCAGGTCTATTCTCAACAGGTGGTAAGACATCTGCACGTCTGCCAATCAGCAGCACATTAAAAAGCAGCTTGATGTGAAAACGGGTTGTTCTGAAATGAATGCAAATGTAGCGCCAGCCTCCCACAAGCTCATTTTCCTAGCAAAACATTCTTGTTTGCTCCTTCAAGAATGTGCTCATATTCACAAGACCCTAGGTGCCCTAGGTGTGTTACAGCTGTCTAAAATCAATGAAGCATTCAAAAAAAAATCTGCATTTTATGCAGCAAATACAGATGCTCCAATAAATCACCAGTATTAAGTGAAAAATAGTTGGAGCGTAGGTCTCTCCTCTAGGTTAGGAGAGGACCAGACTCCAAAGTACTCTGTGGTGTTAAATAACACAGGCAATTTTGTGTCTATGGCAAAAGTTCACTGGATTTGAACAAATGCATCTGTGGGCAAAGCAAGTTATCAGCACTTACTGACCTCAGTCATGGAAACAGAATGTCATGTAGCTGAGAGCAGGCAGCAGGCGCTCGGGCTAGTGCACCGAGACCCACGGTCCTCCTCAGCCTCCATGTTGCTTCCGCTCAGCAGAAGAGCCAGGCAGACATGTTCACGGGAAGGGGCCGCTCCAACTCCCAGTCCTACATTGGGCGTCCCATCGAGCTTGACAAGATCCTGCTGTCTAAAGTCAAGGTGCCACACACATTTGTCATCCACTCCTACACGCGCCCCACTGTCTGCCAGCACTGCAAGAAGCTCCTGAAGGGTCTTTTCCGCCAGGGCCTGCAGTGCAAAGGTAAGAGCTCCTGCTTCCCATTTTAAACTTGCCAGGGCCAAAGGGGCCATTTGCTAACTTTAATTGCTCTTTTAAGGTATATTACTCACTGCCAGTGTAAAGCATTTGCTTTAAAAGACTGTGGTATGAAATATGGCGTATGTAACAAAGTGAGGCAGAATGCAAGTACTGAGATGCATGACGTATTATGAGCCAGTTCATGCTCAGGTAATAATCATCAAAGGTCGAAAGACTGAATGAGAATGCAAAATAAGAAATATAAACAAAAATGAGATACTAAACCAAAGAACAGGTATGTCAAGAAAATAAATGCAAAACTAAAACTGATATCAGGAACAGGGTGACCAAAATTAGAGAGAACACAACAGACAAAGAACATAAGATTAATAGGGAACTGGGAACTAGATATGATAAAAAGACTAACAGAAGAACCAGGCTAAGTACAGGATGACGGAATGGACTAGGCGAATGACAGATAGGCTATATGGAAGCGCTAAGTTAATACAGGATACTTGGGAGCTAACTATGGTAACGATAAAATAGGTAACTGAAACATGAGTAAAGACTGGGACAGGATGTAGGAAAGGAGAAGGCTAGGAACAGAGCTAAAAACATATAAGAATTTGAACTAAATAAGACAGAATAACATAACTCTTAAGAGATAGAAAACGAACAGTATGAGAAACAACGAAACAAAAAGAATCAACAAGAGACTAGACCAAAAATGACCAGTTGTGAAGGGCAATGACCATTACAAGATGGAGGTAACATAGGGCTTAAATACATAACCTAACAAAGGACATCAAGGAACAGGTGATAACAATAAAAGGAGGAGAAGAGAAACGGAGACCAGGAACTGAACAAAACACAAGGATACCTGGCAGGATACCAAGGGAAGCGCGATGCTAGAGGAGAGGAATCGTGACAACATTGCCCACATTCTATCCCAAATCCCTCATTGTTACCCTTTATGTAACAATGAGTAATTGCAATATTTATTGTAATTATTCACATAAATATTTGTTAATTATTGCCAGAATGTAAGGAGTTTGCACTTAAGCTTTTCACCCACCTAACTCCCATGTAAGTGCGATGTGACAATAAAATGGGTTTGCTTTGAGTTGATATATGCACTGGATGGGGCATTACATTAATGCTGTACAGTGTTGAGGTTTTTGTGTGCATATCACACAAGGCCAGAAGTGGAGCTGGGCTTCTGTGATGATAGGTAAAGGTATGCAGTGTGTCAGGCAGTAGCGGGCTGGCTGATGGCTGATAGAAACAGCTTTAATGTGCTTCTGCAATGTGCGAGGTCTCAGCTTGTCAGCCAGTAGCACACCACACGCTCAAGCAAGAGTGCCAGGTCTCTCTCTCTCTCTCTTTTTCTCTCTTTCTCTCTCTCTCTCTCTCTCTCTTTCTCTATATCTATCTATCTTTGCCACATTTTCTCATCTCCCTTTTCCCTCTAACACGGTTTCAGATTGCAAATTCAACTGCCACAAACGATGTGCACCCAAAGTGGCAAACAACTGTCTCGGAGAGGTGTCAAGAAATGGAGGCAAGTCTAACTTTGGAGTCTCTACCAGCTTCTTAATGTCACAATCAACAGCACTGCATTTTTCACCAAAACAATAATATTTATCCTGCTGAGCATTTAAAATGCTGCTTTGGTATATACAACCTTGGCTTTGCATAAAACAGTCTAGCAAACAATTAAATCTGTACTAATGTGGGTGCACTGGTCATAATCTTTTTTTTTGGTATATTTGGTGGTGGGGTTATTATAAATAATAGAGGAAAGGATCAGTGTTGGAAGAGAGATTGCATGGCAACATGTATGGATTTGCAGTGCTATACTAATTTATAGCTTTGCCTCATTTTAAAATTTGGATTGTTTTGCAGTCTGTTATTTTTATGGCACATCTCATATAATTTCTAATTATGTTAAAGTGATTACATGTTATTGTCTGTGCTTCTGCTTTTATTTTCTTCTCCTCTCCTCTCCAAGACCTGTTCAGCCCTGGTGCTGAGTCTGATGTTGTGATGGAGGTGGGCTGTGATGACCATGATGCTGAGAGGAGCAGTCCTCTCATTGATGACATGGAGGAGTCCTTGGTGGCTGACTCAGCCACCCTGCTGGAAGCAGGCCATGGTGAACTCACAGATTTTCATGATCCAGACCCAGATGAATCCAACAGAATCATCAGGTAGTCCCAGTCACAGCATAGTATTCACTAATACTAGCCCAAAAAGTATTATTATTAATTTTTTATTCTTATTAATCTTTAATGCAAAAGTAATACAAAATTGATGGAAGTAAAAATGACTTGTACATATATAAAATATATAAGTATATATAAGTATAAATGATAAGATATTCAAAAATTATGAGCTTCACATCTTCACAACTCTTAAATGCCCTAAAAATACAATAAGTCATCAAATAATTGTACAATTAAAACGATGTACAAGGCCACTGACGAATCTCAGGATTAGACAGGAAGAGCATGCCTGTGCTCACCTACAAGCATGCAGAGGTATTGTGGCATCTCGTGTGACTTCATGTATTTGGAAGTCCGTGCACCAGCAACAACATCCCACTTATGCGAGTGGTCCAGTCGGTGAGGCACACCAAGCGGAAGAGCAGCAATGTCATGAAGGAGGGCTGGCTTGTGCACTTCACCAGCAAGGATACACTGGTGAGAGATCTGACACCCTGTGTGCTCCACACTATCTATCCCATTCTACCATACACATACATATAAAGTAATATGCCAACATCCAGTAAATGCTGTTTCAGCCAGTTACTGGTGCTAAATTAAAGCACTTTAGGGTATTAATGGAAGTTTTTTTTTTTTTAAATTTATTTAGTAGGTGCTTCTTAGTTTTATAAGTTAAAAGCTGATATGGGAGCTTTTTAAGATAAAATGAAATATTTTTGTGCAAAAAGAATGCTATTAACCTCCTTTCACAGAGTTGAGAGATTATTTGAAAGAGTGAAAGATGGCATTTTCCCATGAAGATGATTCTAACACTGTGATAATGGACAACCATCCTATTATTTTAAACCAGCGAAAGAGGCATTACTGGAGATTGGACAGCAAGTACATCACCCTCTTCCAAAATGATACTGGAAGCAAGTACTATAAGGCAGGTCCAATCAATCGGTCAACAAACACATAAACATAAGATATTAAATTACTTGTTTTACTTTCCAACCACATTATCTAATCTATATGGATGGATTGCATGACTAATTAGATTTATTACATAAAAATTAGTCATATCCTTGCCTCTAAATCTAGTACTGTCTAGTAGTCATGTAGACTTTAGGACACGCCATAGTTCCTCTCTTCTGTTCTGACCCACGTTTTGGGTCCCTGGCTCTTTCTGTCCTGCAGGAAATTCCTTTATCTGAGATTCTGTCTCTGGAACCAGCTAAGACTTTCAGCTTGCTTCCTGAAGGGGCCAACACACACTGCTTTGAGATTGCAACTGCATCACTGGTGTACTACGTGGGGGAGAACCTGTCTCGCCTGGACGACTGCACCTCAGGCCGCTGCAACAGCATGCTGGTCAGCGGTGTTGGCCAAGATGTAGCGCACATGTGGGAAATGGCCATCCAGCATGCCCTTATGCCCGTGATCTCCAAGGGCCTGGCACACAGTGGCCGCCACATCCACCATAGTACGGCCTGGACACAAAAACACTTTGGTTTTAATAATATTAATAATTTAATAATATATTGCATGTATAGTTTTATATATGTATACTTTACTTTCCCCACTCACTTAAACTTGCAGGAATATATTGCAGGAACTGTTTAAGCTTATTAACATTTGACACAAAAAGCCTGATTACACAGCCTTCAAGATAATACGAAAAGCAAACTTGCCAAGATTGAGATGGTAAATAATAAGAAACTTACCTGGCCAGAAGTAATGGTGTCAATCAGACTGCTTGGAATCTTTAAGACCCCTCACAGCATCCAAATAAAGCACAGCACATCAGAATGGTGGCTGTGAGCCATATGAGCTGACCTAAGAATGCAGGATTTTTAATATAATACCTGCTCATCTGTTGCTAATCAAGGGACTGTGAACTTGAAGCAACTGTACAAAGTCCCATTTGTATTCCACAGCTCAGTAAGGAAAGGACTTGATATAGTGATTTATTTGTAGAGTCAGTTTGCATGTTGTTTTTTAGTGTGTCAAGTCATGTTGATGCCAATGGCCAAAAACAGATAAATTATGTGCGGTTCCACAGTTGAAACTAAGCACAATTATAATATCACTTTTTTCTTGCACCAACAGAAGATGTCTCCATCAGCATCTCTGTATCCAACTGCCAGATTCAGGAGAATGTGGTAAATATGGATTTATCATATTAATCACGACAATTTGTAAACAACATAATTTAAAAACAAAGAAATCAAACCTGGTCCTTGTGTACTGCACCAAAGGTTCCTTTCCCCTTTGATTGTAACCTTGTTTTAATGTATGTGGTAACAATCATATTTGACCTTTGAGGATTAACAATAAATAAATAAAAGAATTTAAGAACTGACCTAGACTATCTGTGCTGTACAAAAGCTGGTTTTAAAAAGCACAGAGTACAGTTTTAAAGCCAGAAAGCATATGTCTTCACTTGAAAAGAATTACGGTTTATGGAAAATTGAACAGTAATTGTTATATGTCCTTTCAAGAAAATGTCATTTGTGGAGAACAAAATGACAAATATTTTAGGACTGTTGCTTTAATGCATTGTCTTAAAACCAAAATGCTAAGGCTTTTTTTTTTTTTTTTTTTTTTGCCATTTTGAGCTGTGGTTCTGTTAAATTCAGTGCTTGCCCATACCCGTAGCCTTGTGTTTCTGTGTGATATAAATGCTCAGTAGCTCTGTTGGAGATTATTTGTGATTACCTGCTTGGCCATGGGATTGCCATAGTTACCCGAGCTTCTCTGACAGCCCTAGCAGGATGCAATAATATCTCTCTGTGTGACTGGTCTTAATTCAGCAGCTGTAACAGCACAAAATCCACAGACTAGATCAGACGAAGTAAAATATTGCAGGCAGTAATTCCAAACTTTGTCTATACATATTTATTTGTCAGTCATGTTTTGCTTTTTTCTTCTTTTGCAGGACATTAGCACAATATATCAGATTTTCCCTGATGAAGTTCTTGGATCTGGCCAATTTGGCATTGTCTATGGGGGTAATTAAATGATACGTAATGATACTGTGCTTCCAGTGGTTTTGAATCTTTTTAAAGTTATATTATGTATCTGTATATAGTATGCATCTGAAAATTGTATTTTGTGTCTGCAGGCAAGCACAGAAAAACAGGCAGAGATGTTGCCATCAAGATCATAGATAAACTCCGTTTTCCCACCAAACAAGAAAGCCAACTACGCAATGAAGTTGCCATCCTTCAGGTGAACAATCCAAAGGTTCCAGATTGTAGTTACAGAGCTGTAATTTTCTAAGTTTCAAATGAGCCTGTAGAAATACACAGACCAATAAGATGTGGTGAATATCAGTACTGTCTATAGTATTTAGTGAGATTTACATCTGTCATTTCCAGAACCTTCACCACCCTGGAGTCGTGAACCTAGAGTGCATGTTTGAGACGCCAGAGCGTGTGTTTGTTGTCATGGAGAAGCTCCATGGTGACATGCTTGAGATGATACTTTCTAGTGAGAAGGGGAGGCTGCCAGAACGTATCACGAAGTTCCTCGTCACACAGGTAGGTCTCACACTTGCACATACCAGTCATTCATGCTTGACCTAGGCATGGCAGACTACATACACTGTGGCAAGTGAACAGTCACAGGAAAATCAACACTTTTCTCATATTAAAGTATATATCTTTGACAATGGGCTTTTGCTTGTACTTTGCAATATTCTGTGGTTTTAACATCTAATCTTATGACCGCCAATGTAATGTGTGATGTTCTGTGCTGAAGCACATTTTGGCTTATATTTGGTCAGATCCTCATTGCACTTCGCCATCTTCACTTCAAAAACATTGTACATTGTGACCTGAAACCTGAGAATGTCCTGCTGGCATCTGCTGACTCCTTCCCACAGGTGAGTGGACTACTGCTGGAATACATTGGCTGCTAAAAACCAAGCCTGTATAAAGGAAGAAATGGTAAAATAAACATGAATTAATCTGCTTTTCCAAAAGCAAAAGAATAACAATAAGAGATGGTAATTACAGTTTCTCCTGTGCTCAGCACAGTGTGTTTTTGTGTGTAGTATGTTTGTATGTGTGTGCATGTGTATATGTGTGCATGCACGCGCGCGTGTGTGTGTGTGTGTGTGTGTGTGTGTGTGTATGTACATTTCTGTAGTGAAAGACTGCTAAATTATCTCCCCATTGTTTCAGCCATCTAAAGCTTGTTCTGGAATCGTTCAAGCAGAATGATGACTCACAGTGTTTGGGCATGAGCAAATGTCTCCAAGGAATACTAACTAAATCACATTTGCGTTATTTACCACAAATATTTTCCAGAAGGGGAAAGGGAGTAGAACAAGAATAGCTGTCATCTGAACAGGTTTTGGCCTGCCATGCCCTCAAATTCCATTTCTTCCCTCTGCAAAGTAAATGTTTTAAAAGTGAAGGGGAGATCAGCGGGGGAGCCCACTGTAACTGCTTTTAACTGCGTGATAATTTCATTCGAGTTTAGTCTGCTTCTGGCAACTGCTCATTATGGTGTCTGTTGTGGAAAAGGAGGTTTGGGGTGGAGGGGGGCAGGGGATAATGGATGCTATTTGTTGCGCCCCAGTCAAGTAAATGAATTGTCTGCTTCCAGCAATGGGGCTCTCGCTTAATGCTCACTGATCATTCACCCAATCTTCCACAGGTGAAACTTTGTGATTTTGGCTTCGCTCGGATCATCGGTGAGAAGTCATTCAGGCGCTCTGTGGTGGGCACGCCAGCCTATCTGGCCCCAGAGGTGCTCAGGAACAAGGGCTACAACCGCTCGCTTGACATGTGGTCAGTGGGAGTCATTATCTACGTCAGCCTCAGCGGTACCTTCCCGTTCAATGAGGATGAGGACATCCACGACCAGATCCAGAATGCTGCCTTCATGTATCCGCCCAACCCATGGAAGAAGGTGACCCAAGAAGGTAAGCACCAAGGCAGGCCCGAGTCTGATGTGTCAGTAAAAGTGGTCTAGAGGCAATGCACAAATAAGTGCTTATCGAAGTGTATTAGTGCATTTAAAAGATTTTATACAAAAGGGTGTATCATTATTCGTTAAAGAGAAAAACAGGGAGGTAATTGTAACCTCATATGCTAAACTCACATGAGGCTGTAATGGTAAACCAATCGAATGTGCAAAGAACAAACTAGGGATTCTGCTCAGTTCTTCATTAAGTGGACAACAGTAAACATGTTACTAGCCAGGCACTTGAATAAGAAAGTAAATGTAGGTCATGTAGGTCAGTGCAGAAATGTAGGTCACCTACATACCCCCTACATACTGGTCAGGTGATTAGAAAAATTTAGAGGTCAGCATAATTACTTAGATTAGAATGATCAGACCGAAGCCTGCCACTGAATATTTCACCATCGACTATCTAAATTCTGGGCTGGACTGAGAACTGAAGTCCATCCCCCACCTCTCAGTAAAAACATTTCAAATGACATTCCTGAGCAATAGCTGTCGCAGAAGGGAAATGCATTTGATTCGCAGCATGAGGACTGACTTCAAGACAGCGCATTTACAATGCGTTCCACTTCTGCACACAGCTAACAGTTAGATTAATATACAAAACCACTTGTCTGTTAGATCTGCTATTAGTATTACCAGTTCCCCTCAGTGTTAAATAGTTGTGCTTGTTATATAATCTAATATCTTTAATCACTTTATGATTGTATAGTACATGCTTGTGCTGCTGCCATAGTAATTAGCTCTTTAATTAATACAGCAACCATCTTGGATTAATCAATCCAAAAGGTTGTGGTACTGTAGTCTGGGATGGTTTACAAATTTTGTATTTTGGCATGCAATTAAAACATTCCTAGCAATGTGAACTATTTTATTATAGGAAAAAGTGATTTCACCTACCCGAGTACTAATAATGTAAACACCCAGTAATGATAAATAATTCAGTAATAATGTAAACACTCAAATCAACCTCACTATTTCTAATCAGATACTTATTGAATAGATTTTAAGCACACTGCTCAGTGTAGTAAGCAAAGATACAAGTAGATGAAGAAACTGCAAATCACAGCAGGTTAACGCAAACAGAAATTTAAACTGGTCAGGTGATTAAATAATGAAATGGTAATGAAGTCAACCCTAGGCAGCTATTTGAACCATTTAAGTATCGAGGCATCAACTATCCAATATGAATTTGGCTTTACTATGCTAGTGATCTGAATGAAGAGTTTCAGGACAAACTACTTTAATTGACTTTGTAAGCTTTGTCTTAAAATATATATAAATCTAAGATTTGTCAGGATACTTTTTAAAATTAATTAATTAAGTTAATTAATTGATTATATAAACTGGATTTTGGGTGATTACATGTTAGCTCCCTTCTTTAATTAAGATGCCTACTTTTTGCAGGCTGTTTTTAAACAGCAAAAATTAATTACATACCAGTTATTTATTTATATACTTTAGTATAGTTCATGTCAAATAATTTTCATTGTAATAGGGATTTTCTTAAGTTGTTTCTAATTGGATGTTTCTTAGGTTGTGGGAGATAATGTACTTTATGTTTGCAGTTTGAAGTAATAAAACTCAGCAGCCTTTAATCAAATCCTTGAAAATGTTTGCTTCAAACCTATAGAAAAAGCATGCATCATTTGCAAATTCCTACTGGTTTTGCTCAAATTTTAAGTGATTTTAAAAACATTTCTAATAATGGCATATTTCCTGTTTTGTAATATAAAAATAAACGTTTGAGAGCATAAGGACACTCAGCATGTCAGTGATGTTTTGAATGTCTTTAAAATTATTGAAAATATATCCAACTGTTATATACTTACTGAGCTGATGGCAACTCTAGCCAGTGTTCTGTCAAAAGAAAACTCATCAGATGAGAGAGAAGGAGAGTGAGAGAAGCAAAAGTGTGGGGGAGGAAGGGGAGGATACGGAGAGCAGTAGTAAGGGTGAAACATGAAGAAAGATGGCACTGAATGCATGGTCCATTTTGTCACAGGCCATTCATGTGAGTAACACCCACCAATCCCTCACCCCAGGGTTGGGGTCAGGGGTGGGGCTTAGGGGTTGCATCTTGAGCTTAAGAACTCTTGGCAACTCTCAGAGCTCTGTGACCCCTGAAATAATGTTAACATGATGTTGGTTTTGCTCATTATCCCCTCGGAACTCCAAATCCCTCAGCTGGCCCACCACGGCCCTAGCCGCTGACAGCCTGCTTTTGTTGTTCCAGCAATTGACCTCATTAATAACCTCCTGCAAGTCAAAATGAGGAAGCGTTACAGCGTGGACAAGTCCCTCAGTCATCCCTGGCTCCAGGTCAGTCACCATTTCCCTTTCTTTACACCCACTACATATTACCTCTGCAAAAAAGAGTTTTGCAAAACCAAAACTTCCCACAGCTTCCAACTTTTTGTCCATTTGTTATAATCAGAGCTAATCAAGGTGACAGTAACTGTTATGAGATAAAACTCGTTTTCTTGTTTGCTGACATGGATATAATGTTTGGTAATGTGGCCAATTGACAAATATTCATGATCAGTATACCTAGATTGCAACATATGTGTTAGTGAAATTAAAGGACAACTCTGAACTTCTTAAAACAAACGAATATTTCAAATGTTTAATATGCAATAAACATGTTTCCACACTTCTGAAGTGAAACGGATTTTTCTGCTCTCACAAACCAATCTATTAGTTAAAGGTAATTTTATAGTTGGGTCTGTGGTGGGTTGTGAGTCAATGGTGGGTTGGGAGTGGTCTGCTACTCTAACATCTATACCACAGTAGTCCTCTGGTTAGACTAGAGAATTCCTAAGCAGAACTTGATAATTATAGGTTATAGACTGAACACTTACAAAGTGTACCTACATGATAGAATCTGGTGTGTGCATATTCATCTTATTGTGCTGCCTACATGGAGATAATTAGTTTTGTCAATGTTTCACAAAGCTTCATTTAGGCCCTTCAGGCTTGGGCAAAATTATAAGCAAGATGGTTTTCACAGACAAATCCAAAAATGCTTGTCATATAAAAAATATACTGTAATGTACTGAGGCAAACTGGTGGAGACCCCCTGATGAGATTATTTGCTAAAATATTAGCATTGTGATGTAGTTAATGAATGGGTTTAAGAGAACAGGCACATTTTAAAAGGTTTTCAATTACATACTTTCCCGGATAGACAGTGCTTACAGTGTTTAGCATATCAATATATTTAATCGACTGAAAACTCAGCAAAAGGAATTTTGGGAGCAAGCTATGAAAAATGTATTTTACCTAATAAGCTTTGCTTGTTTGTTTTTTTTTCTGACAGGACTACCAGATGTGGTTGGACCTGCGTAATCTGGAGTGCAAGATGAAGGAACGATACATCACACACGAAAGTGATGACATGCGTTGGGAGCATTTTGCAGAGCAAAATGGGCTGCAGTACCCCGCCTACTTAGTCAATCCACATGCTGATGTCAGTGAAGAGGTGGGGCCCGAAGAGGCCATAATGAGCACACTAAGTGATAGAGTCAGTGTGCTATGAGTTGCTGCCTGTCCCTTTAAGAGCACAATACTTCAGTCATAACACATAATACACCCAGAACATCACGAGTCCAAAAATTACTTTTCACTGCCATTTTAAAACACCTTTATTGTAAGTTATTTATTTCATTAGAGTAATTTCACCCAGTGCCTAAAGGACATAACTCCACTCCATTATGTTAAAATCACAACCATTCCTGTGCACATTTCCTAAAACATTTTGTTCAAACTTACTACACTGAACAAGGCACATTAAGAACAAATACTACCTAATACTTAATACTACCCAAGAACAAAAATACTTTTTTTTTCAGGAAAAAATAAGAGTAAATGTGTTAACTGTGTATTTTTACTATGACTTGGCACTATACAGTAAGTAAAACTGTAGCAGGAGCAGTATTATTATTTGTGTAATTTCAGTTAAAAACATAATTTATGAGATCTGTGTTGGATAAGAGATATTTCTAAAGCCATCAGAAGTGAATCTGCAGTACAAATTAGTTGGAACTGCCAGAGTGCTGTGGTGACTGTTGGCTTAGTGGAACTATTAGACAAAATGTAAAATCAGAAACTGCTTGCAGCTTTTGTAGTTTTGTGTGGGTTCATATGAGCATTGAGTATATTTTGTTTGTTTGTTTGTTTGTTTGTGTGTGCTTGTGTGTGTGTGTCTGTGTGTGTGTGTGTGTGTGTGTGTGTGTGTGTGTGTGTGTGTGTGTGTGTGTGTGTGTGTGTGTGTGTGTGTGCGCGTGCATTTGAAGGGTTGGGATTTGTGCTCTGTGCAAGTCAACCAGTCTGAAAAGTAACACTGCCTGTGGAGATCTTTTTCTCTTGCCTTCTTCAAAATCAATTTAAATAAAAATAAATAGATAAATAAAAGAAAAATCAAGGATGCTCAATATGTACTTCTTACTTGATGTGATTTCCTATATATATATATATATATATATATATATATATATATATATATTGCCCGAGACATACAGAAACCTTAAACTTAGTGTTCATTAACGTCAATCACAAGTAAGGCTGACCTATTCAAGCTGACGAATTTCATTTATTATTTCTATATTTCATATTTTCGCTATAGCCTACATTTTTCAGCAGTTCTGTTGAGTGATTAATTTGCAAAATAGTAAAAACGTACCATTGTTCAAACATAGTTACTTCAGCTAAATGCCCTCCCAGCAGCAGCTCAATAAACCTGATTTAAAATAAGGGTAGAATCACTGGGCTATGCGGACAAATAACGGACTTGGGAAAGTGAGAAACAGCGAAAAAGGTTACTGGTGACCGCAAAACTCAGGCAACACTCGTATGTTCTGCTTTAGTACACTGGATTGGTTTTCAATCTAGTCAGATCCTTAGCGTCTTTTGATTTACGGTTTTAAAGCTTGTCCATGATCCCCACGAGCACGCGATGCAAGCCACCAGGCTTTATTCACTGTCAGCAGATGGCGCTATACACTTAGAAAGCCTAATATGAACTCAATAGTATGGTCAACAGCACTGAGTGGATGTTTTTTTCAAGCGCTTTAGAGGTGTTAGCGTATTTGTGCGTAATGGAGCAAATAAAGTGCGATCTTGAAAGTGATCTTCATTAAGCAAAACAACATATGAGAAGTAATTTTCAATAGGACAGGAAAAATATGACGTAGCCCACATGACAGGCTAAAACAGGAAAAAATATATAAACCTCGTGAAGTTCTTCTTTAAAAACGCATGGCATCGAAACAATTTAGGGATGTTTTAGCATTTTCCTAAACCTACTTTAACCTTGTTCTTAACATTTTCGTAATCCGTTAATTCAAGAGATTCAGAAGTTATAAGCGCGGTGTAGAATAGCCTACCCTACAGTCACACGGGTATAGTTGCTAAATGAAGTATTAAGTCAGTTTTTGCACGTGGAGGCTATGTGAAAAGGCAATGCGAGCCACTAAACGAACACCCTTTACTTTATTTGATCTGCTTTGTCCATCACAACACACACAAGTACACACACACACACACACACACACACACACACACCTGTCAAAACAATACAAACTTCAGCGTGCGGCGCGCGGGGATAGATCGTGGCACTCAGCGTCGAGAAAAGAGAAAATGGACCTTGAGCAAAGTCTTTTCTTACTGAGTTCTTCATTGTACACCATCTGAGTTACAATCATTCAGACCTGAAGCACCAAGCAAATCAGCCTATATGAATCACTTGAGCCATGCCATCAGCCTTGACAAACTGGAGCAGATGACGACGAGCAAATATTCAGACTGAAAGAAACAGGGGAATCTTATACAGATGGACTGTCTGTCGAGTTACCCACGCTATGAGTATGAACCTTTTTTTTGTGTCTTCATTGAAATTCTCTCATTGAAACTCCGGTCCGTCGTTGAAGAGGCATACGACACAACGATACAATTAAACATGACACACTATGTTATATACTCTGTACACTAACATTAATCTGAGATATATAGAGATAGGTCTACATACATACACACACACACACACACACACATTTATATATATATATATATAAAATGTGTGTGTGTGTGTACAGTTATCATTATTACTGTTATTATTATTATTATTGTTGTTGTTGTTGATGTAGTTATTATAGGAAGTAGAATTTACTTTTTTAGCATCCATGCTGCGATTATAAGAACAAGTTATTAATTGTAATTGTAAATGCTATTTTTATTTGATTATTGATTTGACATGATTATAAAATAGCACTAATGGACAACTACTGTGTTCCATATAAACAAAACAAAAACAAACTAACAATACACACACACACAAAACAAAAGACTCAAACTCACATTATGTAGACTAATGAAAAAACGTAGCAGACTGCACATGAACTGCTTGTAACCTGTTACTTCCATTCTTTTACCAGAATCATACAATTCTCAGACATTTATGTCAAATGAAATATATATCTAAAATGTAGGTAGCATTCCAAAGAGTTCTTATATGTTCCTATAAAATATTGTTCCTATAAAATAATGTTATTGTTGAGTTTCCTACTACAAGAAGGGGCCTTTTTGACAAAGCAGTAAAGCAAATTTCAGCAAAACATGGAAATTAAGCCACTGTTAATAACTTTTATGTTAGCACGTGTCGTCCCCCCCCCGGATAGGCTGTAACTGCTGGAATCGAACATGTTTTTCAGGCAAATCAGCGCAGAAATATAGTCCTATGCAAATGAGGATTGACAGCTTTGTCTGTCAGCAACCATATGTTCTGCTACTACATATTATGAAAACGAAGGTTATATCCTGAAAGGATTGTTACCTAGTAACTCGTTTATGCCTACTGACTGCGCTGGCGCACGCACTCTCACCAAAAGCAAAACAAATAGGCTCTATGAGTTTAGCACATTTGAATTATTTGATTCCGTCAGACAATATCAAAACAGGCAAATATTTTCCCCGATTCCACGTGGAACCGCAAACATCTACCAGACGGCGTTATATTAATAAATTATTTTTCTGGTAACGATTCTAATATTTTTGTCACCCTTCAAATGTAGTTGAAAATTATTTTTACATTATTAAATAACATTATATATATATATATATATATATATATATATATATATATATATATATATATATATATATATATATATATATGTGTGTGTGTGTGTGTGTGTGTGTGTGTGTGTGTGTGTGTGTGTGTGATTTTAAAATCTAGGCTATTTCCGTTTTATGTTGTTCTCTTCCATTTACATTTTAGACTAAAACAGTCCTACTATGTCCTTCGAAACAACAAATGGTGCAGATCTTTAAGTCTGCTTTGACTGCTTCTTATGTGACAGGATTTACTTAAGCTAATCGACCCCTAGAGTAGTGAGAACACACTTTCTAACACGTAGAAATAGCTTGGTGTTGAGAAGACGGCAAGTCTCTGTCTGGAGAATGTGCACCTGCAGTGGTAGTCTACCATGGGTACGTCGTAACCACCACACATAAATACTCAAAACCACAAACATATTTGTTCCGGTTGTAAGGCGTGAGGAAAGCAGAAAAAAACATCTTGTAAAATGAATGACCATAAAACAAGGAAATGAATCAAAATAAAATTGCAGTTAAATATAAAATTTCAAAGCAAAATTATCTAGCCTTATCTATTTTATCTATAATGCATTATGCAGGCCAACCTTACGGTCTACAGGCTATTTAAGTATTTGGATTAGAATAAGTTTTTATGTTTGTCTAGAATCTAACTAGCATTTTCACCTGATTTCTGGACTTCTTTCAAATATGGCGAAATGTTATCTCCATGTATTCTCTCCTCTTTTAATGATACATTGAAAGATTGAAGATTTTTAAGCACCTCGACGGCATTTGAGTTGTCAAACAGTCTAATTACATTTGTGAAGCCCGTCTCCGTTCAAAGCGAATAAAACGGCAAATGAATGAATGAATAAATAAGAGGATAAACAAGCAGTATCTTGCTAAATGTTTATCAATAAGTAATAGCATATGCATTACACGTGTATAAAAGTTGTCATAACAATTCTTTTGACCGATGAGGTAAACGTTTTGGAAACAGCATATAGCTAGTTATGTTTCATCGTTGCCACCCTACAATATTCAGGAGTAGCGTAGGTGGTCGCTGTGGCCAATATAAGCAGGTGAGTAATTTAAGTAAGAACGTCATTTATCTACAGTCGAAGAAGAAGAAGAAGAAGAAGAAGAAGAAGAAGAAGAAGAAGAAGAAGAAGAAGCAAGATATGTTGATGATGGTGGTGGTGGTGGTGACAATGTATGGAACCATTTTTTTTTGTGGTCCCAGTTCTTCCAACACCAATTTATAGCACATTTTGCCATTGGCACAAAATATAAGATAGTGGTTGCAATAATGTAAAATGTTGCCTATTATTTTCAGAACATGAAATTCAAATAGAGTTCTACTCATACAACTCACATGAGCTAGTGAGCCATATGCAATTTTGGGAGATTTTTGAACATGCTCAAAAGTGGAGGTGAATGGGTGACAGGACCATAATTCTGTTCAAGGGAATCCTGTAAAAACGGGGGAGGGGTTATGTAGTATTAGACACTTTTTTTCTGTGGTTGAACTCTGCACATTCTTTCACACCCTTGGTGCTGTCATCCAAATCCAGTGTCAAGCTGCTACCAAAAGCAGCAGTGAGCTGTTTCACTGCCCATCAAATGACAGCTGGATTATATTTGCCACCTACCAGTTTAATAACTGGCATCCCATATAACATAACGTAAACTCTTTAAAAAAAAAAAAAAAAAAATGTATTTAGCTCTTCTGTGTTAGCCCACTGGGGAATCTGCTCAAGTTCACAAATTGTACTAGCTAAATATTATGATAACCTTTTCCATCCTAATTTGTAGTGCAGCCTGCACACATGGTAGGATCAACATCAATTACTGTGCCACATTTCAAGTGCATGGTTCATCAAAATGTCAGGGAGATATGTGAATGGAATGTGGGGTCCAGGGTTTGGGTAAGGTATGTGTGTAGAGAGGGACAGCTCTTAACCACATAGCATAGAGGGCAGTTGTTGTTTTATTCTTTTTTTGGTTTTATTTCCATCAAACACAGCACATGCTACTCTGCCAAAAACACATTCCTGTTTTCAGAACAGTTTACAGTATAGTGTGTCCAGGGCTCTCCTTCCACAAAGTTTGAACTTGCCACAGATTATGTTTCAAACTACCTTATCCTCTTGGGTTGTTTTATATTTTTTTCTTGTTATCGCATTTGGAGCTGTTTGGGCAACAATGTGGCTAAAACGCTCAGGGACATCAGACCCTCATCCTTCACTAGACTGCATGAAATTTCTCATCCAGCTTAAGGGTTTGATGGCAAGAGTAGAAAATGCCCCTCAGCACTCACCTGTGTCTGCATCAGGACATTTTGGGTCACACCTTACTGATCAAACTGATTAGGAGAAAACTCAACAGTTGGCATAGTGCTCATGGTTTTGCAATACACAAAAATTAGCTTAATGCAGAAGTGGAAGATTGCTTGTGTCCAGTTCTGCCCAGTGACCACCCCACCCCAGAATATCATAAGACTTTCCTCACACAGTAGGGCAATTTTAGTGGAGCTTCTGCAGGTACATCCAGCCATCCTAGCTGGACCGTAAGAAGAGAAAGACAAATGTTTCAATCGTGAAGTTCATATATGACTTCTCTGCCACCCTGGACACACTGCTGCTAGTTAATTCAAAAGTATAAAAAGCTCAATTTTATATCTGCTGGCTTGTTGAGATATGTGGTAGGCTGCTGGGTAGTCCACTTAGTCCATGCACACTTAGGGAAACTAGGTCAGCCACTGGTAATGTTAGATGTGCATTGCCCACCACCCATCACTTCAGTTGAGCAACAATATAATGTGTCCCTTGACCCTTAAGGTTGATTCTAGATTCTTTGCACTGACAATCTGCTCTCAAGATCAAGTGATCACAGAGCCTGTGGATCTTGAAGCAGCTATAATGTTAGGTTACAGCCCAGTTTACATATACCTGTGCTTAAAAGAAGCTACATGTAATGGAAAAATGCTAACCTTGCTCAAAATAAATGAATAATCATGGGAAGCAGATAACTGAACCTTGTTTCTAAAAAACCCATATGTAGAATTTCATATTCCAGAGACTCCAAAAATAAAAGAAAAGTATAATATCTTACAAAGTTCTCGGTTGTGGACAGTAATTTAGGGTCTTATATTGTTTGGAAAACAGCCAAACAGCAAGTCAACCAAAAGTACCTCAATGTCATTGGTGGCAGTTGTGCAGGCTTAATGTAATGACAGACAAATATCTATTTTATTATCTACTTTTTGTATGTCAAGTGCATTTAAATTCAAAATTCAGGGTCTAAAACTTCAGTTTTAGAACACAGGAAACTTCAGTTTTAGAACACAGGAATTTTCTGAATTCAATAGAAGTGTTTCATTGCCATCTTCTTCTAAGTACAATTTTCTTCCAGTGCCCTATTGTTTTGTCATTCACTGTCCAAAGTTAAAATAACGAACCTGACAAGCAATCCAACCACTCAGACAAAATTGGACATTATTTCACAGAGAAAAATATGCTCGACGACAAAAAGCCCCCTTCCCAACTCTCTCTCTCTCCAGTTCTCTCTCTCTGTGTCTCTCTCCCAGTTGTTATGCTGTTTGCCACGCTGTGGTCAATGTATGTTTTTGCAAGTTGCATGTTTGCATGTTTTTTAAGTTGAGTTTTACACAACCAAACCCTGTCAAAAGCTTAAACCTAATTGGGACTCTTGTGGAAAAGTGTTTTTAAAGCTGTTAAGTTTTATACTACAGTACATGGCCTTTTCCATACATTTACACATTAAACAATATCATATCCTTTGGCCTTAGTACCTCAGAATGCTCTGATAGCACTCGTTATAGCTAGCATTCGGTAAAGTTTGAAATTCCCCTTCAGTTACTAAGAAGTACATACTCTTACACAACATGAAAACGAACAAAAAAGCCTATGTAAAGCAAGTCTTTTTTTTTTTTCACGGTACAAAAACAATAAATGCGCGCCCACACTATGTTCAGCCCTGTCTTGTTTAGGCTGAGGTCATAATGAAGGGTATGTGCAGCAGCTGATTTGAAAAATTAGGAATTGTGCAAGCATCTCTCCCACCACTGGCTGTTTAAAAGATTAAATATTAATAGTAATGGCATGCAATTTTCCGCGGCGGTGCTCACCTTGCTCTTGGCTATTCGCTCTGTTGACGCCGGCGTTATTTTGCTGAGGCCGTAACTGACGTCACCTTGGTAACCGCAATCATAAAAAGCCCCCCTAAGTGAGAAAGAGAAAATTAGAGACCCAGATTTAATAAAGGGTCTTATGATAAACCAATGTTCTAAGGTATAAAATGAGCAGATTTTTGTCTCGTACTCCCTCTCTCTGCAGATATGAACATCATTTCAACAGAAGTGAGAGAAATTAGATAACTGCCCATTAGTGAGCCCGACCCCAGAATAGCTCAAATTTGATGGGGAACAGGATATAATAAAGTTCACTGATTTGTTTTTTCTTCCTTCGTGTTTCCTTTTCATTTTTTTTTTTCTGGTCATGGCCTTATGTGTATTACTGCTTGTACCAGCAATAAACATTTAGGGGTTCTTGACATTTGCGACAAGGTGAGGAAATGAATTCCCCCCAGTCATCATCTTAACATGTACATGTTCACATATGATGTCCTGGATGACAGTCATCCAGCTCTAACTGTATCCTATTTCCAAGTGCTCGGTTCTATTTCTGAAAGAGAAATCACACGCGTAGTGTCATCCCAGTGATGTTTTTCGTAGGTGTTGTGATAGATTCTTATACGTAACAGTCTTCCTCTGGCATGGGGAAATGACTGCCTGTGCATATTTAGATATTATCAAAGGTCAAGGAGGTGCTGAAACGCGGTCATGTACGAGCAAGAAAGGTTAATTAAAATAGAGAAATTATATTTGGTTTTGAAATATCACCACGGTCGCCATACACCCCATTTAATTGTCTTTCTGGCTTGGCTCAAGCTGATGAGCCTGTCACACAGATAACGGAAAGCTCGTGTATCTGATGCGAATGTAGCTTGTGCTCAGGTGTTCACCATTCTTTGAGGGACCATCGTTCTCTTGAAAAAGAGTACTTGATGCATTCACTAACTTTCTCCATGCTGATTTGTGGCAACCTGAGCACAGCTTCTTAACACCCCCGTTAAGCACTCACCGAGAGAAAGGAGAGAGAGGGGAGCAAAGTTTATCTTCCACTTCAATGGCCCTGAAAGCAACGGAAGATGAAAGGTGCTATTTGGTTAGCTGAACAAACCATACTCTTACTCTACCGTGAATAGAGCACTTTGCTCCTCTTCGCACCACCATACACTTAATGTAATGGAGCATCTGTATTCTTTCATTGCGTATACATGCATACAGTAAATAGGCATTGAACAGGCATCAGTGCAAGAGCTTTACTAAAATGAGATGGTCAGGTTTAAGTTGCATTCTCAGGGAAGCCAGTAAACACAGTGACAGAAAGTAAAAGACTGTTTGTAGTTACCCTTAGATGAGAAGCTTTTGTTCCTGATTTTGAGTACTGCTAACTGTTTGGAATCTTACTTTAAAATACACCAGACATATTACCTGGCCTAGAAATGGACTGTGATGAAATGTTAAATTATAGATAGCTTTGACTGACTAACCAAGTAAAAGTGGTAACAGTTTCTCTGAAAATGTAAAAATATCCTACACTATATAGCCTAATTATTTCATACCATTCAACATTTACTATTATACTTCAGCTTCCAGCTGAAGTGGTGGAGTGGCTTCATAACCTTATCTGCAAAGCTCAAATCCATAAAGAGATTTCCAAGTTATAACCACTATAGTGTTGATGAAGAAGTGAAGAAGATGATGGAAATATGCAAAAGAAGAAGTAAATATTTAAATGTAATAATGTCTGAAACATTAGTGAATATAGTATAGAAAATACATGCAAAGATGATAATGCACTAAGTGTATATTTTTCTCTTCACCTGGTAATGATTCAGAAATGTAATGTAATTTAAATGAATGGCTTAAGCAAGCGGCCTGAACTATTTACACAAACATTCTTTTTCCACTTAAGTGTCAAAAATAGTTTACCTTGTCAACATTCGCCTTGGCATAAAGACTCTAATTAGAAAGTCACATGAAGTAAGGATCTGTGGTTCCTGCTCCAAGTGCTCTAAGCAGTGTCACATGGTTCAGAAAGATCTGCTATTTGTGAAGGGCTATACCTATATTTCAACATATCAAACACCTTTTCAAACTACTGCTGTGACAACTTCTCTGGCTGCTGCCTGAGCCACAGTGACTGCTGCTATATCTGTGTATAAACAGGATTCTCTGGTAAGTAAATATTTGTTTCAATGCAGATACAGTTTGATGCCAGTGCTTGGAAGTTATTATGTTCTATTGATGCTATTATCTTCCAAAGACTTGCTTCAGTGACATAATTCAGAATAATAGAACTTTAAAGTTCAAGTGAATGTAATATACTGTTTTTTTCTAGCCAAGGATTCAAAGGTAGTGGGGGGTGAGTCAAAGTATAATTTTACATATAAAGTAAATATATTTATATTTTGACCACGTCAAATAACATAACACTTCTATTTTGTCTCAACATATAACAAAGCTATTTATATCTTTCTTGTATGAAGTTCTATGACTTCTATGACTCACTCTCATACACACATGCACACTCACATATACTTTCTCTTTCTCTTTCTCTCACTCTCTCACACACACACACACACACACACACACACACACACACACACACACACACACACACATGCACCTCAACTGTCAACATACGCTCCGTGGCACATAATTATCTTTCAGCTGCAACAAACCCTTGCCATACCATTTGTGATATCCACCATTTCTTCACCATTCCTCATGTCCTTCAGTTAGTGAATGCTTGTAAATATGGTCAGCACTGCCTAACCCAGTACTGTTTACACCAGAGACCCAACAGCATTAATCTCTGCCCAGTGAAAGGAATCGAAACAGGACTGATGAGTAAACAAATCTGTGGTGTCCTCCTTACCACCCCAGTGAGGACAGAAGACAAGAGGTGCTAGATGCCCTTTTTATTATTATTTGCACAAGAAGGTACAGTAAATAGAAACAACAAAATAAAAGAGAGAACGTGCAGGAAAAGTATAAAGTATATATATATAATTGAATTAAAGAAAAACAATCACAAAATACAAGCAGATAGTTAAGAGTTTTATATTGTTTGTTAGAATGAGAGTAAATAATTTTTAACCTGCTTTTTGAAGCTGTAAACTAAACTATCCAAGTGACATGCTAAAGAAACATGTATGAAGATTATCAGAAGATCTTGTGGAAAAATTATGAGCTTGAAAGCTGTATTGAAAATTGGTTTCAAAGCAGTCAGGAACAAGATTGTGTGTTAAAGAGAAAATAAACCGGCAATTGAATATTTGCAGATTTTGAAAAAGTGGACGAGAGTTAACATAATTAGCTGAAGTGAACATTCTAACAAAGTGCTTCTGAAGAATATGTAAACAACTGGTGTTACTTTTGAAAGTACTAGACCTAATAATACTACTGTAAGAGAGGTAAGGATAAATCAACCTGTAAATCAGGTTAAGGTGTTTTTTTGTTTGTTTTTTGTGGTAATATATACTTCTGATGGCGCCAATATTTTTTTTTGGTTTTATTTGAAATTAAGGAAACTTGCTGTTTCCAGCACAGTTTGTCATCACTGCAAATGTTCTTAATTAGTTGAGCCAGGGCCATTGAGGAAGAATGTTTTTCCTGGAAACTATACTGATAATGATATAATAGTTTGTATGTATATTGTATATTAATTGTATGCATATTGTATATTAAGATGACAGATGACCTGGTTATAGTCAGGTTTTTCATTTTCCTTTTTTATACATTCATTTGTATTAAACAAGGAAGTTTGGTTTATTTTACATTTATGTTATTACTCAGTTCATATGAATAAGATTGATCTGGAATTACTCACATTTCACTCATATTTCAGTGAACAAAAACAGTAGAACTTTAAGAAGATAAGCTTGCCTACATCCAGCTCGAGAAAGATTAGTTATTCACTTTTGAGGATTTTTGAAGTTTTGAAGATTCTGATCGGTTCAGAGACATCTACTACTTACTTTCATATGCCAAAGGCTAAGTGATAGCACCTAATTGGGATTGCATTAGAATTCTACAATCCAGTCTTTAAGGGTTCTGACTGTAAGGTCCAATTTCAAGTCATAGTAAATGGAAAGCCTGAACTGGACAGTTCCAGATTATGAGGCATAATTGGTCCTGGCAGGAAGTATGCAGCATTTGTTTCTGAATACCTCCAGGGTCCTTGGTCTTCTCGGTATGAAGTCCATTGTTGACATTTTTTAATTTGCCACAATCTTTTCAAACATTATTGAGCAATTAAACAATTAATGTCCCCCATCCTGTGGCATTGAAACCTTTTGAGAAAAACTAGCTCAACAAAAAATAATTTTCTTTGCCTCATGACCCTGATGAAAACTAATGTAACATATATGATATATTAATTAAACTCCACATTTTTGAACTCATCTAACAACAGAAAATGCATGAATAATTCATGATTTAAAAATGACTGCCATGCCCCCTCCCCCCACACAGTTTTCAGAAACTGAATAATAATGACCTAACAATGACATAACTTCCAACATATCTGGAAAAGCTTGTCAAATAGATAAGTATGCTGTTTTATGACAAAAGAGATCTTAGGTTGTAAATATTTTGCATATTCTGTTTGAAGTGGGATGCAACAGTTAGTGAAACAACTGGTGTTCATTACCAAGGCATTGCCTACCACTTTAAAAAGGAAAACAATAGCAAATATTACTTTTAAAAGCAATTTTTAAGCCATAAGAGTAAAGAATCTGCAGCAAATACATTTTCCCCAAATGAAGCACATCAGCACTTTGCATCAATAAAATCTGTAAAACTATTTACCTAAAGTGCTCCCTTCAAGAGCATTTGCTATCCTATTCACCAAAATGCACGTCGCAACCAGCAACGTGAATAAAACAAACAGAAAGAAATACCTGAGCTTCTGCTTCAAATGCTTATTTGTCATTTGCAATATTTAACCATGTCTATGAGCTTGTGGACAGTGAGACTACTTATAGTTAATCTATTTATAGTTACTGCCTGCAATGCTTCAGAAAGAATGACTAGTGAAACTGCTTGAACAAGTAGTAGAATGAAATGGGTGGGGGCTCAACAAGGGTATATATCCTCCTTTCCCATAGTTTGTAATGTTTTATGATCTTAACAGTGTCTATTTCATCAGATTCTATTCTGGGGGAATTATATTTCTCACCAGGAATAATTTCTTACCAGATAATTACAACAGGCTGCTCTGTAGCCACTTTTGCTGTGGTAGTCACCGTGGCTGAATTTATGGGTATTTTAGAGATTCTTTTGGTCTTATGGATTCTCATTGTTTCTCTTGTTGCTTTAGTTAAATATATACTATGTGAAATCACAAATTCTCCCACAAACTGGGGACCCTATTGTGTAGACGGAGGGATTTAGAGGTCTGTTCGAATATGCCTTTGAATGTGTACAGAATTCTAGATTTAAGGACCATGCATCTGAAACTCAAAGAAAACTGTTTTGAAGGTATACTATAATTGGTTGACTTGCAGAATCATTGATTGTCAACACTGGAATCTCATGGAGGTGTAAGAAAGCGACTCTCAGCTCAAACAATAACAGTCAATAAATATAAACGTACCATAAAGTTGAACAGTATTGGTTCACAAGCCACAATGCTGGTGTTTATGCTCTCAGTGAAATACTATTTCCATTTCTGTTTCCATTTTTTAGTTTTTACACACTGTTTAAATAGCAGCCACTGGCTGAATGATGTGACTCCTGGAAACAGCTTGGGTTTACATGGGAATCCAGAATGTAAACAAAAAAAATCAATCTAAAATATCTACCTTCATTTTTTAACCCTCATCAAAAATAAACACTTTGGGAGTGAGGTTGAAAGAGATCCTAGCTAGGATCTCTCCTTCCTTAGGTTCAAGACGGTGTAGGTAGCATCACTGAGGTTTCAGATCCAAACTAGTGTTAGGGTTAATCTGAGGAAGCTGATGGGGCTCTTATGCCATCATGGCCATCATGACTAAAAGCTACCGGAGCAAGTTAGTATGATCAAACTCTGTGATGTTAAGTGGCACCACTGGGTTTTATTCATTATTAACATTGTTAGCATTTTTGGCTTAGTTAATCTTTTTAACATCTGACACTATGGATCACATGCACTGTGTTGTTAATACACATTTGTCAGATTGGTTTAGCTCCTCTAGTTACACATTTTAATTTTCTGTATAATATTCTAATCTCTAATCCTCCCTGTACATTCTTTATCATAAC
Organism: Electrophorus electricus; assembly: GCF_041902795.1. NCBI lineage: Eukaryota > Metazoa > Chordata > Actinopteri > Gymnotiformes > Gymnotidae > Electrophorus > Electrophorus electricus. The sequence continues at coordinate 25,419,075 of NC_137506.1, read as the reverse complement.
TGAATTTTCCATGCATACTAAAAGTGTTCACACTATTTATTAGTGCAAATAGTTTCATGAGATGTTATGGCTTCTACTCAAAAGTGTAGGTATGAGTGGATTACCTTTCCTGAAGGTATCACTCATACATAATTCCAGTATAAGACTGTATTTGTATGTGTGTATGGCTAAAGGAACATTCTAGTGTTTACAACCTAATATTTATCCACTGCATATATATTCTGTAATTAATTATGACAGATAAACCAACTGACAAAAACAGACCTTTTAATGGAGGCCCAAAGGGAAGTTTTTGATCTTTTTCAGCATCTATCCTCATGCTTTCAAATCAAGTGGGTTTCATGTCCACTGGTCTTTTCCTTTTTTTTTTAAGTAAAAGGAAATGCAACAAAATTATAGCCTGTGATAATTCACCACAGATGCAGAAGTTTAGGCTGATGAACACTAGAATATTCTTTTAAATCATTTTTGACATGGATTTGTTTGTAATTCATCTTAATTTCATCTTCCTATTACTTGTTAAATTATTTTTTGTTTGTGCATCATTTTGTCCACCTCTGCTTAACACATGAACATCAGTTTTGCTCAACACATATAGCTTTGCAATGAAATAAACTGTGAAGAGGTTAGTACATACAGCCCTCTGTTTTTTACAAAACAGACATTTGTGTTTGTGTTCCACACCTGACTGCAACTCCAGTTTGGGACAAACAGGTATTTACATTTCACATTAACCTGATGGGCACCGCAGTGTTTGTACCCTGGGAAAGGCCCATCTCCCCTGGGGGCTTGAAGGGCCAATCTGGTGGTGTTGTTCCTAACCCTGGGGAACCCCGTCCTCATTGTGCCCACGTTGAGAAAGATAATCCGGACGGATGGCCTCCACGAATCACCACCACACTGAGTGTCTCAGCCCTCTTATTATCCCCCACCACATTTGGCACCCCAGGGGGTCCCAGCGCCTGGGCCTGAGTCTAACCACATACAGCCGCTCATTACCAATCTGCCAGCCGGGGCCTGACTGGGCCGGAGTGCCTGCTCTCGCCCAGGTAAGGGGCCCTGGCTCCTTTCTCCATCTCCATACAATGTCGGCAGGCTCCAGGGCTGAGCAGGAACAGCATGCCTTTCAGAAGCGCCGCAGGTGTCGCCATTCGCCGAGCCCACCACCAGGCCCCTCCCCTTCCATTTGCTGTCACAGCAACACAGAGAAGCTGATGCGAGGAGAGAGGGGTATGTAGGGATGGGGTGAGGGAGGGGGGTTGGGGGTGGGTGAACTGGGAGAGACTGGAATAATGGCATGGTAAGTGTTTGCCTTCCACCCACATATTCCCTCATGAGCCACAATTTGAGAGCGACTGATACTGGTGGGAGAGTTTGGGCCAAACCGCACTCGCCCAATTAGGCTTTCTTTCCCACCGCCAAGGATGGCTTGTCATAGCAGAAAGCAGTAGGTTTTTTTTAAAGATATGATCTGTAAGCGTTAGCTACAAAGCTGGCGTATTTCCGCAAAATTCCGACCAACATTTTGACGTGCATCTCATCTAGTAGTGTTCAAATTTTATGACGTGCCTCAATTATGAACTCAATTTTTCAGCAAGCAGCGAACAAGTGAGCCAATAATTACACTTACATTATAATGGTAGAAGAAGGCAGGGCTCTGGTACCTGGCTGTTGCCATTTTTAATTCACTTTGTATGGTGAAAGATCGATCTTGCATATTTTGAGACAGAACAGTCTTATGCCCTGATTATTGACTGGAAGCAAAAATACGTGTGCCTTATTATTTCAGAACAATTCTCACTCTGTGCTCCAGGAAACACAGCATACAGACATTCACTACAATGATGAATTATTACATCAGCAATAATTACATGTGTGTCATAACATAATAACCCATTTGTGAGTAAGAACAGAAATAGTTTACCATACAAGGGGCATTGGATGAACACAATAAACAGAATGTTAGTATGAGAGATAAATGATTCAGTCCTAATATAAAGCAGTACACAGCATAATGGAAAAAAATGATCCTTTAAGATGTTAGGTGAAGAAATTAAGCCTATTTGAAGAGGCTTGCAAGAAACATGACGCAGACTGCAACTTCCAACCTCTAAGCTTCCCACACAGACCACTCCGTATCTGCAACACATTTGAGATGTTGTGGAGTCATGTTTGTTTCCAAACACATGCCATTGTTAGGGTGAAACTTGACACCAACATGCCAGGTGATAAAATGACAGGGTTTCTCCAACTGCTGCTAATCCCATTTCTTCACTCCCAAAGCTGAGTTTACCTGAATGGCACTGACTTATTGTCCACAGACACTGCATGTACCTGTCAGTTTACCTGCTGGACAGACATTCATTGCTTTCCCATGCTGTTCCTTTAGACCTGTGATACAGTAAAGCCTTTGATGCTTCTCAACCAATCAGGTTGGGTGGAACTTGAGGAAGAACTTGTTTGCTAGAACTTAAAGAAACTGTGATCTTAAAATAAGTGAACTAAATTTGTCCATGAGCCTTCTTGAATAGAGAACTGAGCCAAGCAGAAGCTTTCTTTCCTTTTCCTTCTCTTCTTTTAGGTAGATGCAAACATGGTTCTTTAATTAAATTATAACACTATATGATAGATTATTAAACAAACTATTATGAGTATCCATATTAACTATGAACAAATGCCACTGGCTGCAGGTCTGGCAACTTAGAGTTTAACACTCAGATAAAAACATTCTAACATTTGACATGCTTTTAGACTGTTCACATCAGCTTGCAAGGCAATAGCTTTAGATGTTACACTGACCACGGAATCTTGTCCTTCAGACTTCCACACCTTTGGCAACTGTGTAGTACCTCACCCAACAGCTACTCCACATACCTCCTTTGTAAAATAAATATAGGAAGATATGAACCTCTCCAAGGCTTCCTAGGTGCTTTTTACAATACTGTTTATCAGAGACATTATTACAGAGTCCTCTGTAATAACAGTACACAGTCCTGTACTGTGCAAGAGAGATAAAACTCAAAACTTAGGTTTCTAACAAAGCAGAATATGAAGTGTTTTTAATTTTTTGTCAAAATGAAATACTGTCTGATCCACCCATTACTGTAGACTCCATATCCTAAAACTTAGAACCTATCTGTAGGTTTACAACAAAGCAGAATACGAAGTGTTGTTAACATTTTGCCAAAATTAAATACTGTCTGATCCATCCATTACTGTAGACCCCAAACCCTAAGTAACATTGGTGAATAAAACAAGAGTATCCACTTCATTGTATAGCTTTTAATAATCATAGTTAAAGCAATTTGTTTTGGAGTGAAAACAAATGTCTAAATTCCTTGACTGACAGATGGCTGTCAAATCAGATGAGAGTGATAAGTATCTTGCTGGGGGTTTTTTTAAAGCAACTTCCTCTTCTCAGTGCTCTGACCCTTGACCTCTAACCTGACTCTTGTGCTGTTTTTTTGCCATGTGGGGGGTGGGGAGTGGTGTGGACTCTACACAGGTGCAGGACAAAGAGGTCACAGTGTGTGTAACAAGTGGCCACCATCTGATTCCTTCCCAAATCACAAGCCAAAGCAGGAAGGAGCTGAGGCTTCCCTGGAACCTCTTTGTGACAGTGCACTGAACACAACAAGAATGAGGACTGAGAATGATAAACAACAGAATCTTAATTTAATTAAACATCTATTCAGCCAGATTTTAAAAATGTGAGATAAAAGTAGATAAGCAATAACTTAAACAAACACTTACGTATTTGGTATACAATAAGTAATTACATATGGTTTATTATTTTGCTAACTATTTATTGTCTATCAGTCTACCTGTTTGTTTTTTCTTGCATAATAATCTGGCTATATTAATTTATTCACTCATTCATACACTTAAAGGATCCATAAATCTACTATGACTTTATCATTTGTGTTTTCATTGTTTCCTGATGAAGAAGAACATATTTCAAATACATTTAAGAGTTGCAGCTGATACATTACTACAGGGATCTTTCTTCAACTCTGACATTTCCAGAGATTTTATTGGCAGTGCTGATGTTCAACGCAAACATAAATGGACCCCGAAACAATTGTAAGCCTTATTGAAATGTTTCAAATCTGATTATGACATTGAGACAGCAAGACCAGAGCAAGAAAGGAGGTTATGTTACTTACACTGAGTGGTCCAGTTTACTCTGCTGCCTAAGCTCTGCTTTTTACATCACTGAATAAGGCTAGCTAGAGTATGCTAGGCTACTCTGAGGGTAGCCAGGAGATTCTCCCAGGTAGTTATCTTAGTATTCCATGATAGCCTAAGTTTTGATAACTATTAATCTATAAGCTATTACCTCACTGTTTTGGACATCTGTTATATTAAAATCAAATTCATTAAAATGCAACTGTTTATTAAAATTTAAATGAGTGCTGCACAAGTTACATAGGCTTTTAAATACGTTCTAAATATAGGCTGATGTGAGGTGGTGTGGCTAACGTAACACTAGTTTGTCACACGATGCAATCAGGCCCCTACCTGGATGACACACACACACACACACACACAAACACACACACACACACGCACACACACACACACACACACACACACACACACACACACACACACACACACACACACACACACACACACACATATATATATATATATATATATATATATATATATATATATATATCCAAAACATTTTAGATCCATGTGCTATACTCCAACCACATCTAAGCAAATAACAATAATTATTTCACTCTTTCAAACCGCAGGGATTATTTGTACTTATAGGCTTAGAGGTGTAATGAGTAATAGCAGTTTACTAGTGGAAGGAGGGCCCTCTCTCACCGGAGAGAAGGAGAATGAATTAATAGGCAACACACCACTCAGCACAGTGCGTGGTAGAGGAACAGCATGATTACAGTATGCTATCAAGAAAATTAGTTGTTTCATTTGAGCATATCCCCCAGCATGCCGAAGCAACATAACAACTTGCTTTTGTTTACAGAATGCTTCATTATGTAAAGACAAGCTCAAGATTCCAAACACCTGCTACTACCAAATCACATATTCAATTATTGTGCTTGCTCAAGATCATCCAAATATTTTGTCCACTTACCACAGAACAAAAACAGTACTAAAGTGATTATGGCTGTGGAGTCGAGTTTCTGTTCCAGAAAGGCTGAGCTCAGGAAAGGGCAGGCACAAAGCTTTTTCTGACTGACTCGCACGTATCCACAGGTCACCTTCTGGGGTTAGAGGCCATGACCCCTGGTCATTATTCACCCGCAAAGTACTTTGATGAGTAATGCGACACTTTGTAGACAGGGTTTTTAGATAATTTTCCCCAACAAAATACTGTGATTAAGTTACTCCTTGCCAGCATGACATTTTGATAGAAACACTTTTGCACTGAAGAGGATGATTCTTGAACCATCTGGTTAATGTCCTCTTGTAAATCAATTACCCTGGACCACATCAGTACATTCTCAGCATATAAAATGGTTAATAACAACTGACTGTTTTTGTTTTGTTTTTCCTCTTAGGACTTAATTAATAATGAAAATGAAAAATAAGTTTTGGATTATATGTTCAGTGTGATATCAGTTATTTCCACACAGCTGTTCTGTGAATACAGTAGGCTCTGTTGGTTCATTTTGTACCGTGTCAGTGTATATGTGGCAAAGAAGCTATACCCAAATGAAGCATTTTGTGATTTTGGTGATGGCTAATGGCATTTTGTAAGAGAAGGTGGCTGGAGGTACAGGTGAGGAACACATCAGAACCAATGGAAAACATTAATACCCTTCTCCACTGGACATTATCTAGCCTAATTGGCGCAAATTGTGTGCTCTAACAACCTCCTTGGCTAAATGGGGCAAAGGTCATATAAGTAGGGTTAAGGCTGCCTCCATCAGCATAGTGCTGATTTTTGATGACCACGTATAGCTACCATGCTTGGGTGTTTTTTCCCCTTGCCACTATTGTGTGCAGGTGGAGAGGAACCATTGAGTTGTGCAAGGGCTTGCCTTGTGTGCTATGACTGACAGGAGGCCTGCGGAAATGGGTGTGGATTGAGAGAAGGTTCTGCAATGGGAAATCCACTCAAGATCTGAATTGCCTTCTCCACTCCAATCAGCTTGGTGCAAGTTAAATGAAGTGCCTTTTCCTCCACCCCCACCCCCCATCCTTCATACTTCCCATCTGCGGAAAGAGCCTATGCAGGAGGCTGACAGCGGTACAATCAGTTTGCCATTCACCACTGGCCCTATTTTAACTTTGTGTGGAAATGGCATTGGTTGTTAACACCGACCTTAGCAATTAGACCAAGGAGAAATATTTGAAATGGTCAGAGAGTCTGAATAGAGCCAGGCAAGTGTTTTCCAAGACATATCAGTTAAAAACTAAAGAACCAAAAACATCATATTTGTCTTCTCTTCATTGCTGTAACTGTACAATCAGAGTCTTTTACAAAGTAGCATGCTAAAAGAGTACTGAAGTATACTGTGCTTTGGCTGTTCTGTCTGGCATAGCCAAAAGACTGCCCTTGGGTTTCCCAGCAAACAAACGCTACCACTGAAGGGTTCTCTATTGAGACAGAATGTACAACACGATTGTGATGAGGGATTTGTGTGAGAGCCTGAGGCTGAAGCCGCAGTCAGTAATAAGAGATGCAAGGGGGAAAGGTACTATTTTAACAAATATCTGCTGCAGAATGCACACACAAACACATGCAAATGCATTGACACTCACAATTGATAAACTTGTGCTCGGGTGCAGGAACAGGAGGTGCTGACTGAAGTATTTTGTTTAAATGAATTGGTGCTATGAAAAAACAGATGCAGCAATTAAGAGTCCCATTGCCATACACCGGAGACATGACAAGAGTGCATGACAGTGGCTTTCACCCTCACACCCCCTTGTCTTCAACATGAGTCCTCTAACAATTCCTGTCAGGAACACTCTTTGAAAAGTGCTTGCACCAGACAATGGCTCTTCACCCTTATTTTGTGCTCTAAGTAGTGCTGCAGAATGCTGGAAATAGCTGAAAACAGGCCGTAATGTGAGAAAGACGGGCAGCCATTGTGGGAAGTGTGAAAACCAGAAGGACCCTTTTCAGAGCCTTGCCTGAAAGTGCTATGAAGACCTTTAGTCCTTTGCTCTCCCTGAATCCCCAATTAGACAAACATTAACATCAATTAAGCCTTTATAGGACACAGGTTCCATATAATTACCTTAATGGGTTGACGCTTTCTTTAGCGGCAATTTCTTAAACAAACTTGAGCCTTTGTGCGATGGGCTAAGAAAATTTTCAGCAGGGAGTATTTGCTTTTGTCAGGCTTTCTAAAGAGACAGCCGAATTGTTCTATTTAACAACAAACACCTTCAGAGAGGAGCCCCAAGCAGGCCCAGTTCCCACCACATCTGACTCAAACGGTCCAAGCTGATTATCCAGCACAGACAAAAAAAAATCTGACCAGCCAGGAGAGGGAGGACACATGGAGAGAGGGGCAGTGCACAAAAGGCCCCAGTGAGCCTGGCCTAGCCGAGAAAGAGCCCCACCGCCTGAATTAGCTCTCTATTTAAACGTCCCATAGAGCCAGATCCGTTCCCTGTCTTGGAAACAAAAGGAGAAGAATGAGAAAAACAGGATCTTGCTTCGTAAAACAAGGCAAATTCATGCTAGCGAATCGTAAAGGAGGCACTTTTAATTAAAGGCGGACCCTGGTGCATTCTTCTTCTGTTATGCTACGTATTTTCCTCTGCATCTTTGAGAAGGTAGCAGCCATTACAAGAATGCTGAACTGTTATGGCAGCAAAGATATACTTATTTGATTAATGCCCTAATGTATGAATTGGTATAGGCAGACATTGATGTAGACAGAGAACATTTTCAAATATTTAATTGACTCGCTCAAGAAGCCTGTATACCTGTATACACTGAATTACTAATTTGGAATACAAATGACAGACTTTATTTTTTTCTTCAATTTTTTCTTCAATAGATCTCTGACTTTTACATGAGAATAATATTAACTACCACAAACTTGTGTGGTTTGTATGTTATTTCAAGGATTTTTCTTGACATCTGGTGCCAATTTGTGGACATCTGAATCAACAATTTTCACTGTTATTTGGACATGATCACTAATGTTATATCATTAGCAAATTTCCTGGTAGCTGTAAAAACATTAACCATAATGCTTTAATCTCCATGGAGTGCATAAGCTAACACCTGCAGGCTAGATCCATGTATAGCAGTTGTGGATGGGGAGCCATCATTCACGAGGATGGGCTTTCATGGGGAGAGTCCTCTAGAGGGCAATGCCTCCATAGTCCTCTCAGTCTCCTCACACTAGTGCAACATGTACCTACATCTAAGCTGATAGAGGCCAAATGAGTACAATTGGGCTCTTTAGAATTTTTAATCAGGCCCACCAAAATCCTGTTTAAGCAAAGAAATTTGTTTCAACCATCAAATATTTGGTTGTGAAATACTGTCTTAAATTGTTTATATATTGATAAAAAGTAATCTCTAAGGATGATGAGACAAGTATTTAGGATAAAATTTCAATTGATATAAAACCTTGCTGATGGGCACTGACTCATTTTTCTCACCCCGTTCTTACCAAAATTACAGTCCAGAGGGTGGTGGCGTTATTTGTCTCGCACCTCACTGTTGTAGAAACCTCTGAATGAAAGACAAAACCATTATGATAATAATAATTTTAAAAAATGTTGAATTACATTTCCAAAGGCCTGCCATTAAGAATTAAATATAAAGAACAGTTAAGGGTCTCATGAATACTGAATGGTTCAACATGATTATTATTGTATTTTTTTAAATTCAGATAATTGAAAAAACATTTGCCTATATTTTTAGCATAAAAACATGTTGTATGAATGTATCTGCAGAAAACGAAGCAACTAATGTGCATTACTATGTAATTTGCATGCCATTCGAATACTCTTGTAAACTAGACATAGCTGAACTTTGTAAATGGTGTTCCTTACTCAAAAGTAAGGAAACTGAGAAACATCGTCTAGCCAATTAACCCTCTCTGTTGTGTACTGTGCTGTTATAATGAAAATTCATGTTGTACTTACACTTTTGCCATGATACATATATAAACAAAAAACAAAATAAAAAATTGTAACTTATACTAAAATTAAAACAATGACTATGTAAATAATGGAGCATCTAGAGGCTGAAAATAATTTTGTCTTTAATGTATAGTCAAATTCCATTTTTTAAAAATAGTTTGTCATTCCAAAATGAGCACATTAAATTCATGAGACCTAATGCTGTAGTGTTTGAAAATTTATCCACTGAGAGCATTTTTCCCCATTCAACACTTAGGAACATTAATATTAGACTTTTGAAGCATGGCATAATGATCATAACTAAATTAATTTATTTTACATATTTATGAACATAAAAATCATATTCTCATCAGCAGCTATTTTTTTTATAACTAAATTGGTTAAGACCAGTACAGTCTTTGTATAATGAAACAAATGTCTTAACTATTTAAACTTCACTCTTTGCAGTGAATTCATGCAATTGCTTTACCAACACGAACTTCTTTGAACTAATATGTTACTGCTGTCTCTTTTCAGAGAACTATCAGTAACATTTGGCTAAAGTCACGTAGTAATTAGATTAAATGTAGATTACATTGAACAGGCCAAACATCATAGTGCTGGTACTACTAGACTAAGTGAATTGACAGTTCAATTGGAAATCTCAGCATGATCTGTCTAATGACTCCCAAGAAATATTGTTGAGGTAGTGGCACAAGTGATCACCAACAGTCAGTTGCCTAATAACAAAAGTTACTCAGCCTCACGGTAAATAACATTTTGTGAACACGGCAATAACTTCTTTATAATTACCTGCTGCTGTATTCTCTCTACTAATCTGCATGAGTTCTTAACTGGATTTGATATGCCCTTTCACTCTAATTAGGGAGATGAGAATTAAATCGAATGTCGTTATTACTCCTTGTTCATGCAATGAACACTTTATGTCCAGATAATTCTATCTTGAGAATAATTAGGTGGTTAACTAGCTTTATCTAATGGATTTTTCTGGCTCCATTTGTCATGCTGCTACTGCACTTGTGCCTGGTCTCTCCCCCACAGGGAAGAGTCTTTCTTCAGCTGAACCAACACTATCAGCTCGGGTGCAAGCACTAAGTCAATGCTTGTCCACACGAACTCGTGCTACACTAGGCCATGGTATTACTTTACCACCAGCATTAGACAGATCCAGTGAATACAAGCACAATTGGTTCCCAGACGTTACATTCTCATTTGCAGGCCCTCTCCCCTCCAGTCAAGCACGCAGAGCGATAAAGGCCGCCACCTCTGAAAGTCTTAATCTTTGAGAGCAGTAAGTGGCTCCATGTCTTACAAATGTGGTGTGGTGATTTTTATCTGGCAAAAGAATGGCACTCGTGTTCTTCTGGCACAGCAGTGAAGAAGACTGGGATTACATGCAGAAGCAGTCTCCTTTCTCTCTACAAGTGATAGCACAACAGCAGATTCAATTACATATTAAATTTGAACTCTCAGAAAGGTAACAGAAAGGTAACAAATAATCTTTATGTTGATTATGTATAATATATTGATAAGCCTAGGTGTTTTTTTCTAGATTGTGAATATTTTTATTTTTTTCTAAATAAACTATATATATATATATATATATATATATATATATATATATATATATATGAGAAATGGTTAATGTTTAAAGTTCATTTGGAAAAAACATGGAAACAATCATCTGAATACAAGTTATTTTTGTCATATTTTCTTTTACTCATGCCAACCTGAGCAAAATATATGGACATATACTTAAAGAAAAAGATTGTTTTTTTTCAGTGTTCTTTCCACATATCAAAACAAGATGATTGATGTTGCCTCATTCTGTCAATGACCGAGTTAGTCAGCGACATAAATAAAGCTTGAAAACAGCTCTAGTCCACGTTTTGATCCACTAAATAAACTCATTAGCACAATCTGTCAAAGTCCTCAAATAGTCATGTTGGTTGACTTGCCAAAAAGAGCAAGGTTTTTTCAGAGTATCAGTCCTGCTTCTTTATGAAGTGTTCAAACATGGCACCTCTCTGTCTCCATTCGCACCCTCTCCTCCTCATCACCTGAACTGTCTGAGGCCTGTCAATCTGGAGCCGTGGGAGGGTATGAAAGACGGCTTTGAGTTGTGGCGGCGTTGATGGGGAAGGGTTGCAGAAAAGCACACCAGTGGTGCCAGCAAGAGAAATGGTGCGGATTCCTCATCTCTCCCACACCCCAACCCCCTATCAGCACCCAGGGCACTGCAAGGCTCCTTTTTAAAAAAGAGCAGATTGACTCTCTCTGCCCCCCTCTTGAATGAAACCCCAACCCCGAGCAGATGTCAGAGGAGAGAGCCAGAGCTGGGCTGGCAGGCTGGCCACGAGGTGTGAGGCTTTGTCACAGGTCCGCTGCTAACGGACCAGGCACAGCGGGGAATTTTAGCACATCTATTGGATGTCTGCAGACCCCTCAGAAATAGATGGAGGAGTTTTGGTGTGTGTATATATATGTGTGTGCGTGCATGTGTGTGTGTGTGTGTGCGTGCATGTGTATTTGGTGTGTGGAGGGGGTTGGGAAGGGGGTTCATTGTGAGAACCCCATTGGCTGCATGTAGCCAGTGTTTACAGATGTACCCTGTGCCGCTAGAGAGTCGTTCGCCATCATGTCAAAACTACGATCGTTTTTCGCATCTGCTGCTTCTGTGATGGAGGGACTCAGAGTTATGGGGAGGTTAAGAAAACGAACCGTTTTCAAAAGCGGCTTTTTCAGAGGAGGGCAAACCCGAAAAGCTGTTGCTTAATGGTTAAAAGCTTGTGAATAAACAAACCTCGGCAAGTATCCCCTTCATGAGCAGCTGGCTTACACCACTTCAAACATTCCAACCTTGCCAAAACTTACGCCAGCTCACATATCCTTAAGAAAATAAAGCTTCAAAGTATTTATCAAAATAGTCGCTGTGTTAATCACAACTGAAGCTCCTTATTTGAGCATGTGTTACTATCCTGACCTCTCTAGAGCTGATGGGAGGGGGCCCTTAAAGACACAATCCACCATTTTAAAATTGCAGCCTCAAATACTTTATTTTAACTGATATCAACTAATATAGAGGCCAAGTAAGTGTTACTACTTATGCAGTCCACTATAAACATTGTCAGGAACTTGGAATCCAAAGGGTTGTATGTGTACTTCCAAATTCAATAGGTAACTGAATAGAAGTCTGATTTATGTGATTGGTCAGTTAGACAAGATGGGAGCATTTTTGTACACCTGGAGATTCCATGGTTCCTATAATGCTTAGTGGTATTATACAGGATACTTGTAGGCTATTCTGACTACATCATTGTGTTACCATGTAAATGAACAAAGCACAGACTATTGCTTCTGCATTTGTTTGTGTGTATGCGCGACTCTGAGTGTGTGTTCCTAGTGGAATAACGTACCCCCTGAGGTGATCTATGTCAGACAATACCTATCCATATCCTTTTTCTGGCACAAGTAGAGGCCCAGATGGTTTAGTATTCACTTCTCTGCCAAGCAGATGGACCTGCAATGTACTTCAGTGGTTTCGGTTATATCTGCTCACAACTCTAAGAAGGGAAACCTCCTAAAACATTTTAAGACCGATTTCAGATATTGGCCACCCAGCAAGTCTGCTGACCTCAGTGACGACATGTCTCTGAAATGCTATATTTCCTTGTGTTAATGAAATTTAAAAAATGGCATGTTGGCTAGTGATGGAGATGTTTTATGGATGTGCATATCTGATCATCCTTCATATTGCCATTATTTGAAATAAAGCCAATATTGTATCTAAAAGTAGATATTGTCATACTCGATATTGTTAGTTCTCTAAAGGCCCAGCTATTGCATCAACTCATGGAGGCCACACTGAAAAGAAATTAAAATTATCATTCTTAAAACAGTTATGCTATCAGTAAAACTCAAAGTATTTGTGTAATAGTACACTTTACAAAATAGATTAGAACAATGACTACATTGTGGACTCACTATTGTCCAGTCTGCATAAATAGCAGGTTTCTGTGTTTCCATTATGCTTATGTCAGGCTAAGTGTAAATACAGGCCAAACACTTTGTTTTATAAGCAAGACAGCCAGTCTAGTCTAATTGGGTATTGCTGATGGATAAGCTCCAAATGTAGAAACCTGAGAAAATCAGGAAGGATTTTCTTCCCTGTCACATTCAGACCAAGTTACTGCTTGTCTAATTGTTGAGGCAAATTTCAGTGTAATGAAAAACTCTAAATGATACATAATCCTAATAAATGAAACTGTTTATAAACTATTATTTCCTGCAGCCCTCTTAAAAAGCCATACATCATTTTGACTGTTTCTTTGCTGTTTTGATAAGGGCACATTTATGATATAATGACAGCTTTTAAAGACTTAAGTGAGTGATATATTGAGTACACCCACTTTAGTATACAGTTGTTCAACTTAAATGAGTTTCTTAATGAAACTCTATCATGTTAAAAGCACAAACTAGAGCCTCCAACACTGACAGCCTTTTTAACCAGAATGAGCATATCCTTGGTCCTTACGCATTTTATACAACTGAATTTTGGTAAAAATATCAAGCAATAAACTGTACATAGACTGAATGAAGTTAATTAAGAAACTTGCTGCTAAGTTTGTTCAACTATTTAATGTATTTTTATGCTTTTAATTTAGTGGCTTCTTAATTTCTGTGGCTTTCATCCATTGCTCAACAAATGCCACACTGGAAAGGTGAGGGCAAGCACACTTCTAATGGACACCGTTATGCTTCCCTGTCTGAAACATTGGCTAATTCTATTTGTGTCCAAACCAGAATTTTACCATTACGATCCCAGTACTCTGCTTCTGTTAATCCATACAGGAGTCATGTAGACACATAAATCTTAAAATCTAGAAACTTAATCCAAGATCATGAATGCTATAACTGTCATTTTCTAAATGATTAAAAGCAATTCACTGCATTTCTGATGTTAATATTGCAGTGTTTCAGGCAAAGTTGGAATTAGTGTGATAGAATTATTATAGACATGAAAACTTACCACCACTACCTGTCATCTGATCATGAATATTGTGTCACCAAGCAGCTCACAGTTACACATGTTGGGTAAATTACAGCTTCAGTTTGAAAGTGTCTGAAGCTACTATCTCAATAACTTATTTTTCTAGGAATCATGTCATGTTTTTCGCCCCTCTAAGCACACTGGAGCTCACTAAATTAGAAAAGGAGATTTAGCTCTCACTGCATTTCTAAAGATCGAGTTGACGGGTCAGTGAGCTCTCTCCACTAACCTCTTGAAGGCAGGCATCAGGCAGTGTGTAATTAGATGGCTGTAATTACCACTATGCCATTTCAAATGTCCAGCGTTAGGCATTATTATCAAAAAGCAACAAACACTCAGAGAGGTCACTTTGCAATTACTAAAAAGTGAAATTTTTTTTAGCTGTGTGCTTTTAATGAGAGGTACAATTAGAACTTTTTTAACCAGGGTCTGGTCAGTTATTTTTATTTTATCTGGGTGTGTGACTCTATGGGAAATCTATGAACATTTATCTGTAGTATTTTACATTTCAAAGGTTATAAAAATTAGGTTGTATAGTACATATGTTATGTCTGTTTGCATAAATCTACCAAAGACCTGACTGAGGTTTCTAAAACATTCAGGATCCCTACTAGCAACTCACACAAGGAGCTACATGTTCGGGATCTAAATTGTTTTTCAAACACTGGAGTAAAAAAAATGTCCTATTGAGCTCACAATGTAGTTTTAGAACCGAATGAACTGAACTGGATTCTTTTGTGCTCTTTCTTATATTCTATTGTGAACATCTCATCCTATATAAATAGTCATTAAAAAAAAAGAAAAGAAAAATTGATGTGATGTGTGCTGTACTTTCTATTTTGTTGGTTTCTTATAGCCATTAAGTTTCCCCCAAACTACATGCAATACTGTAATGAATGCAAGATGTTTGTTTTGATCCGATATTAAGCTCACTTTGAAACTCTTCAAATGTGTATCCTTTAGTGGCACCCAGCTCCTAACAAGCATAAAAATATACATTGTCAGCTGGTACTGTCTGTCACTGTGATGGTTGTCACTTAACACCTTTCGCCATTCATATTATGGCACTGTTAGGTGGTGGGAAACCATCATGAATTTTACAAATGGTCAATATGTAAACATTTTGCTACTGAAAGCAAACCCAGCTGCTGTCAGGCAAGCAGCCACAGTGCTCCGAGTTCACCCCAGCACCTCCTCACAGATGGGCCAGGTGACTGGTCTCCTGTGTGTGACGCTAGCTATGACTTCCTTGTCAAGCCTCTGGTTCAGCACACACATCAGCTCCCTGCTGAACCACTGAGGCCTGAATTCTCATCTCCATACTGGGCATTCTTACAACGTTTGTGCAGGCACAATGTCAGCCCAGCGTATTTTCTCCCCAGTTCATCAAAGGGCCTTCTTTTCCATACGCACTTGTTCGTATTTCTCTTTGACGCAAAGCCATCTCCTCTAGTTATTTGTGTATAAGGAATCCTATAGCTGGCATATCGTATATCCACACCAGTAGATGGCTTTCCGTATCTCAGCTGGATGATAAAAAGCATGTCACCATAATGTCACCCATCTGTTGTCACACCTTAGCTTCCATGAATAACCAGCACTGCTGATAGACATCTTGTGTCTTGATTTACAGGAGCTCAAAAATATTACCTGCTGTCTTTCTCAGCTTTCTCAAACTGACTCGTTGCTTTACAAAGTGCATGTGAAAGGAGCTTCTGCTATTCATGGTCTAAGATAAAGTTGCTTGCTTGCATGCAGTTCAATTGCAGACTTGGAGATGGACTCTGTGGGAATTAGCAGCAGGAACAACACTCCAGGCCCTCACATAATGGACTTGCTGAATGTCCACCATCTGGTGTTTGTTTAATACACAGAGAAGGTCAAATGGCCAGCGATCCTTTTCTACTCTCCCGCATTCAGTCCTTGGATTGGAGAAAATCATTGATTTTACTCCACTACCGGATGATCCTTGTCTGCTGGAGCTCAGTATGACAATGACAACAAGCTTATTGCTTAAAACAGCACTCAGTGGGACTGAAACAACCTGAATGCAGACAGGAAAGTGAATGCTCGGTGGTGTCCCTTTGGTTTGATTGAAGCCTTCTCAGACACAAACTAACCGCAGGATGCTGGGACCTTTGTCTGAGTTTCTATTATGGGCTTTTTGTATGTTTTTAAGAATTACTCAGTTAAAATATATCCCCCCTATTTATTTTTATTTTTACACTGTCTTATCAATTGTTGGTCATGATAACTTTTGACTGTGTCCATGATTGTTGTTAGTGTGGTTTGGCTGCAGTTTGGTGTTTTAAATAACTGAACAGACCTTCACTGGGGCTGGCAGCTTTATTCATGAGGCGCTCGATTGCATCATGTACCCAGGCATGTTTGGCCTTGTCCTCCTAGGAGGAAGTTACACATGCTAATGATCTGTAAGTGCTAGACTAGAGAGTAAACCATGACTAACAGTAGAAGCGACAGAGAAAAGGACGCATGGAGAGTCTCACTTGGGAACAAGGCTTCCTTTCTTCTCAAATGTGTGGCAACCAAATCCACTTAATTAACACAAAGTGGACAGCAAGGGCAAGGTTGAATAAAGCCACATAAAACTTGAACTTGTGTACAGTAGACTAATTTAATCTCAAAGCTTGCTTATCAAAGTTTTGATTACATGATAAACACATATATGGTTACAATTAAAGATCTATTTTCTATATTCTTTTGTGAATTAATGAATAGATATAAATAAACCACACCATTTTCTGGGTAATTTTAATACAAAAATATCCACCAGCATATATATTCCAGAAAGTAAACATGTTCCTGAAATGGTGGCAAAAAATTGACCATGGAAATGGAAATGCTTTATGAATAAAAGAAGGATTGCTACCTGTTTAGATGTGGAATCAGTCTAGTGAGGCTGTACTTCTAGCATGGTTATAAGCTGCCTCACAGCACTGGACTCTACAACTCTACAAATAATGGTGCGCAATAGGAAGAGGTAAGGTTTCTCTGAACAACACAATGCCTAGAGCTTCCACTTCCACTAGCAGGAGACAAGTATAGGTCTCATCTTAGGAAATCAGTGGCAAAATCCGGCAACTTTTGCCCAACCAGTGCTTGGGCCTGCCCCCCCTCTCCAGCTGCCCCATCAGTCCATGTCAGTCAGCTGAACACCTGGACAATCATCAGCCTGCAATGTGGATCTCTCTGGGCAATGACAGGTTACCATGGAAATAAATGAATGCATGGTAATTTTGCTATGGACCTTTGCATGCTCTTTAATTGTTAGCAAGGTTGGCTCTATAGATGATATTTTGGTAATATGGCCTATTTTTGTGGGGTTTTTAAAGTTTTGGGTGTACTGATAGTTAAATGGAGCAGACGTGTGTATGCTGGAGAAAGAATGTATAAAATACATTCATTTATTTAATTGCAGCAGTGTGAAAGAAACGTTAGTTAAAATTTACAGCTAGTATTATCTGGAAGCTTTTCAGTTGATTAAAGTTGTAAGTAGTGTCATTTTTGAAGCTTCCTGCATTCATATGAAATTTCACCTTAGATGATGTGAAAACATCCCTGGTCACCTTATCTGAGTGTCTTATTCAGACAACCAGTCTTCCTGTTATTCAAGGAAATCTAGACCAGTTAGCTAGAGCAAAGGCTTAAATATTTAGTTAGGGAAAATGTTTTATTCTTAAATGTATTTATTTGTTTGTTTATTCACTAGTGTAACCCCCTCACTGTCATTAGCATATACCAGCTACGTCTTGTACATGTGAGAAGCTCTGGGTTCAATTAATTCTCTATCCTTACTTATTGTCTTACTGTATCCTTAGCTTACATGTTGTCATGGGCTCACAAAGGTATAAACTTAAACACTATTCCTCAAACACTCAAATATACAACAATGTATTCAGAGCAACATGTACATTATTTTAAAATTATATTTAAATTATGCATGATTTGTTCTCAAATGAAATAAAAGAAAAAAAGAAATGTCACCACATTCAAATTGATTGTTCCTAAATTTCACGCTATCAATGTCAATACTTTAAACATTAACTCTGTTTTATTAACATGAATGCAACAATCAAAATGGTGCAACACAATAATTAATTTCAACCTTTACATCACAGTAATAACCACTGTTACTTTTAGTCCATGTTGGCCCATACACACTCAAATAAACCCCTCATTGCAGGCCTGTTGCTTCGCTTGTGTGCAGCCTCAATTGGCCACTTCACTCCTCAGAGCCAAATAAAATAAGTAGCATTACCTGTTCTAATGGTGTGAACAAGTGTTAGTGCAGTAGCCAGGTTTCTCCTGTCCCTTTGAACAGGTGTGCTAATCCAGCACATGACCTGACGACTTGATCCACTGATGCCAGAGGACCTCCAAACAATGTAGCAGTTCAAAGCTCTATCTGGTTGCTGGACTGATTGGGTAATATGCCTAAAGTGGGCAATAACTGTTCAATACATCTAATGTGCTGTCAAAACCCATGTTCCCACCTAAGTTGAAAGAGTGCTTTCCTTCTTAAAGAAACAGAACTTCATTTTAGAGAAATGTATTGCATTTAACCTAATTAATGTGCTTACTAATTTTACATCCTCCCCTATCTAAATGTCTGTATGTTCTCATCAGACACCATAGTAACTGAGCTATGTTAAGGGCACATGTCCCAACTTATTCTAACTTTACAATTACACAATCACAACTCCCCATGTACAATTGTCAAGGGCTGATTTGTGGATCTACCAAGTGTATCATATATAAGCCTAATGACAGGCTTTACAGTTCTCCTTGGATGAGTTCCAGATTCAGTTATCTGTTCGTCTTATGTCCTGTGAGTTTCCTGCCTTGTGTCAGGTTCAGTTTCAGGGTCACTCATGCCTTTGCCAGCTAAACTGTGACTGGAGTCTTGTACTCCTGCACCAGGGCACTCTTGTTTGGAGTCAGTCAGAACAAAGTGTACTTGAAATAAATCCCTTTGGTGAGAGATGGGACCAGTCTTGTACTGATGCCTTCCACTCCTGTTGGGGCTCTTAAACGTGAAAAGTGGCCAGAGTGTATGGACACCAATCAGGAGCTTTCTTGTATGAAACGCAAAATGGGAAAGTTGACCATGAAAGGTGGACTACTTTATCGCATAAGCAGACAACCTTCTGGGGAAGAGGTCATCCAGCTTCTGATACCTAAAGAATTTCAAGAGGTGGTGCTTAAGTCATTACATGATGATCACTGGCATCTCAGATTTGAGAGAGTACTTGACTTACTTAGAAGCAGGTTCTTCTGGCCTAAAATGTCAGCAAATGCTGAAGAATACATAAAAAAGTGTGGTCAGTGTATAACTCTAAAGACTCCTTGTTAGAGAGAAGCTTCATTGCATCAGATTGTGAGCAGTGAATCAATAGATCTTGTCTGCATTGATTTTTGTCTTTACAGCCTGATTCTTAAGGCATAAACCATGTGTTAGTGGTCACAATATGCTCGGGTTTTTCCAACAAACAGTCAGAAAGCACATGTGGTTGCAAAGATGTTGGTTGACAAATATTTTGTGCATTATAGCTTGCCTGCAAGAATCCATTCAGATCAGAGCAGAGATTGCAAGAGCTGTATGATCAAAGCACTTTTGCAATTGATCCACAAGTCATCCATCATCCTCAGGGAAATCTGCATCCCAAGGAATTTAACCAAACCTTATTCTTTATGCTGGGTACACTACATCAAAAGAAGAAGCATCACTGGAGACAACATGTGGGATATCTGGTTCATGCATACCATAGCTCAAGATGCAACACCACAGGATATTCGCTGTATTATTTGATGTTCGGTAGAGAGACCAAACTTCCCAGTGATTTGTGCTTTGGGACCTCTCAAGATGGTACAGAGAGTGGCAGTTATCCCAGATATGTTGCTAGATTCAAGGAGGATTTGCAACAAGCCTACAAGCTTGAATCTGAAGCTACAGGTAAAACACATCTGTGGAATAAGAGGTTATATGACTGCAGAGTAAGATTAAATTCATTGGAAGTGGGTGAAAGAGTACAGCTCAGGAATTTGGGACTGAGAGGATAACACAAGCTGGACATAGATGGAATCCAAATCCTTGTGTCGAAAAGATACCCAACCTACCAGTTTACAAGATCAAAACTGAAAATGGGAAGGGGCTTTCAAGACAATTCACAGAGACCATATTCTACCTATTGGACAGCTCGTGAGATTCCCCCAAAAAGATATCAAGGATTCTGTGGTAAGACCAAAGATGATAGCACGTGCTGTTCTGAGCAAAGAGAGAGCCTTACCTGAAACTCTGGAAGCAAGTAATGAATTACAAGAGAGTATGGACAGCCTCTTATCCCAAGTACTACAGATCCCATAGAACAGCCTTTTCAGGATCGCAGATGAAACTGGGCTGTTATGTCTTGTCCAAGATTAGTCCAGATGATAGTGCAGAGGATTGCTCACCAGTCAATGCTGATTTATGTTGTGCTTCTTGCTCTTCTGGGTGCGTATCCTTTTGTATGACTTCCTCAAAACAATTAGGTCATCAAGTCAGACCAGGACTTGGAGCAAGCTCAAGTCACCAACCACTATTTCCATTAACCTTTGGAAGGTTGCTGGAGCTCCCAATATGCCCTGAGGCATTCTTTCAAATTGGAAAAATCCTAATGGTCAAATAAATGCCATTTTCTCTTTGTCTTCTTCAGCCATGACTATTTGTTAATAGCCGCTTCGCAAGCCAAGTACTGAAAACCATTTACTGTCTGACAAGGCATTCAGTACATTGTCAATGCAGGCATGGCATATTGTTCTGGGATAGTTTGGCTATTTAATAATCTATAGTTTATACACACCCTGATTAGGAAAAATGGGACTCTCACAACCACAATCGGTGAAGCATAGGGTCAATGGGACTCTGCAGGGGACAGGATGTCTGCAGGAGCAAAATGGCAGGAACGCTTAAAAAAATGGTCAGGAATCTGACAACCAAATCTTAAATTCTACACCTTTGGCTAATCTGACATGTCACTCATGAAGAAAGATGACACTGGATCACTGTGATAGATTCTTGCGA
This sequence comes from Electrophorus electricus, assembly GCF_041902795.1. Classification (NCBI taxonomy): domain Eukaryota; kingdom Metazoa; phylum Chordata; class Actinopteri; order Gymnotiformes; family Gymnotidae; genus Electrophorus; species Electrophorus electricus. The sequence goes on along the minus strand of NC_137506.1, from coordinate 25,397,845 downwards.
AGTCCATTTTTCCATTCCTCTGAAATCGCTGAATCTCCAAAGTTGATCAGATTTGCATCAAATTCGTGTGGGGCTGTCTTAACAGGCAAATGGTTGCAACTGAATCAGTGAGATGTGTGTGTCCGATAGTCATCCACATGCTGACTCGTTTAGGGACTCATTCTTGACCAAGATTCTGAATGTGTGGAAATCCTTTGCATGACCTGGCACCACCGTGGGTTGAAGAAACACACCAGCTGGAAGTAGGGCTACCAGAGAGGCATCCACCATCAAAATTTGTTGGTCAACTCGGCACTTTAACTCAACTGTGCAGGCAGCTGGTGCATCTCCACCTGAGGACAGAGTCAAAGGGCATGGGCTTTGCCATTTCACAATGCCAGCTGCATCTTCTAATCCTTGTCCATTTTGGATGCCCAGACCTCAAGTAATGATAAAGCCACCTTCTCTACATTGTTTCATCTAGTGTTTAATGTGTCTGGAATTGGTCCTGACAATAATGGGAGACTGACGTGAGGTCTTGGGGCTAGGGCAGATAAAAGCAAGGACTGTCTTATTAGTGAATTCCAGACGGGTGCCCATTCACTTTCAGTGGTATTAAGATAGGTGAACCAATCAAATCTGGAGGAATATTGGCAGTCCCCTGCTTCAAAACAGAATTGTTTTTAACCTCACAGTTGATTTCTCTGGTGGTAGCGTTAACAGCCTGCATCTTTTGTAATCTTTAGAGCATGAATTAGGCTTTTGATAACCTTCCCATGATTCTCTGGATTTGGACACTTCACAGCAAAATGACCTCCTTCTCTACAACAATAGCAAAGTCATTCATCAGAACTCTTAGTTGGCCCTTTAGGAAAGGAAACTGGTTTGGCGTTTTCCACCTTTGCAACTTTAACTGATGCTTTTGATCCAGCAGCTTTTCTATCAAAGTTTTGTTGCAGTCATCTAACTTGTTTCATTAATGCAATCAGCTCTGAATCTTGAAGATTCTCACAGTTAGGCATTTTTTGACCTGTGCTTTGTTAGCATACTCTTAACGCAAACTCAAAGTTTTCTTGTTCACCATAGACTTCAGCTCTTTAATCTCAGTTTCAAAACTTTTTCATCTCTTATTTTACCTGGCATTGAGCTTTTGCTTGGAGACCTCATTGAGGCTGATCCAGCATCAGAAGCATCAGTTAAAAGTTGCAAAGGTGCAAAACACCAAGCCAGTTTCCTCAGCTCATATTTCCTTGAGAAGCCATAAGAATGTTAGTGGGTCTGCCTTTCTTTCTGTTAAACAGGGGTGAAACAACATTATTTTAGAGCCTACAGCTCCGTACAACAGCTGCTCTAACCTGGCTGTATCAGAGAGTGTTTCTCTCCTGGTTGTTGCTGCATCAATCGGAATGCAAAATAAAAGTCATCTCCTGATTCTACAGTTCTGAAAGCACTTCTAAACACTTCTCAGGGCTAACATCAGGCTCTGTGGCTCATATAGCTTTAAGTATTTCCAATGCTGGCCCTTTAAGACTTTCTATCAGTCACCATGTTTTTTTCTTTTCCAGAGCAGTCACTTTCAACGATGAAACTTGCCTGCTCAAGCCAATGTTCAAACTGTTCCTCACATGCTGGGGTAGGTAGTATTCTGGAGAAAAGCCATAGGCAGTGATAACTGCCTCCTTCAGATGGAGATTTGGTCTTGTCCAACAAGTCACCAACAGCATGCAGAAGAGACTCTGTGGGGGGTAGTAGGGCAGTCAGAGTGAGAGTGGAAGAGCTTACTCCATCTTACTTTCAGCAGTCAGCAGTTTGCAACTGGCTCTTACCATGATAACAGGCCATCTCCCTTTACATTGAGCAGGCAGCATGTCGACAGGAGCACACACTTCTGTGTGCCTCTCTTTGCATTTACACAAGACTATCATTTGTTAAGATGTGTATTCAAAGTCCTTCCTCTGACACGCACACAACCTAGGCATTTAACAGCTTGCAAAGTGTCTTCAATCTTGGTGAACTCTGCCTCTAGGCGTTCAACCCAACACCAACCCTTAAGCATGGACACTAGTTCTGCTTGGCTAGTCATTTTAGCTGTTATGTATTTCTCAACAGTTATAAATTTACTCTGAATTTGAAGCTAATTTAGCTTGAAGCCCAAGACAATCCCAGCAGTGCCGCCAATTTATGCATCGCCCTCACTCTTATTAACATATACCAATTACATGTCGTACATGTGAAGGGCTTGGGGTTCAGTTAATTATCTATCCTGACTTACTCTGTAGCTGTATCCTTAGCTTACAAGTTGTCTTGGGCTCAAATACAGCGGTCAACTTTAACGCGACTCCTCATACATGCATAAGCACAGAGCAACACGTAAATTTAATTCTAAAATTTTAACCCTGCATGAATTTGTTCTCAATTAAAATAAAAGAAATATCACAACATTCAAATTGATTGTTCCTAAATTTCAGGCTAACAATGTCAATACTTTAAACATTAACTTTGCTTGGTTTACCAACCAGCATTCCACACAAGGCAATAATCAGTTTCAACCTTTTACATCACGGTCATAACCACCGCTACTTTAAGTCTATGTTGGCCCACACACGCACCCTTGTTGCAGGCCTGTTCCGTCGCTTGGGTGCGGTGTGACCTCAAGACCGCAACTGGCCGCTTCACTCTTCAGAGCCAAATAAAATAAGTAGTGTTACCTGTTCTAATGGTGAGAAGCAGTGTTATCGCAGTATCGCAGTTTTCTCCTGTCCCTTCCAACGGATGTGCTGATTCAGCACATGACCCGACGACTCTAGCCAGCGATGCCAGAGAACCTCCAAACAACGCGGCAGTTCAGAGCTCTATCTTGTGGCTGAAATTTCGGCAAATGAGCACTATATGCTTGGCAGTTCACGTAACAAAACACTAATGGCAATATGAAGGAGCTTCGGCCATTTAGCAGCTAGCTAATACACCACACGAGTTACGTATGAACAGTAACACTAAACTTTGACAGTTCTCCCCATTGAAGAAACTTAATTATCAGTCATTAACTCAATAACCGATTACATTATTTTCTCAGTAATAACAGTCACGAACTGCATAATTTACTCCAACATATCCAGCCTACTCATAACAGCAATAGAACACCTTTTCCCGTACAATTCTCCAACCTCCTTCTCCTTCCAATGTCACTCTCTCCTCTGGTTGTCAATCACTTACTAAGACAGGAAACCCCCCACCAACGCATAATTGATTGGCAAATATGCCTAAAGCAACCAATAACCACAATAAATCTAACCTGCTGTCAAAACCCACGTTTTTGCCATGCACATTCCCACCTAACATGATAGCGTGTTTTTCCGTCTTAAAGAAACAGGACTTTATTTTAAGGAAATGTACTGCATTTAACAATGTATGGGCTTATTTAATTTACCAATAACTTAAATTTAATCAGGCTACACTGGTTGAAAGTTGTAATCAGTGCACTCAGCTCTCTTCATTCTAGAAATGCCTGTATGAATATAGACCAAACAGTCTGTTTGCTGATTCCTAACAGAACAATGACAGCTAACTGCTACCAAACACACTTTTGTGCATTAAAATACACTCAAAAGTAAGAAAAGATTCTTAATGAATTGTATACTTGTCTCTAACGTTCCTTTTTTCATTTAGTTTTCCAAAGTTCCATTTTTCTTTTGATCAAGCACTGTTCTATGTGTATGCTAGTGTTTTACCCCTTTTGTCATATACTAGTCAATATTTGAAAGGATAATCTTTATTTAAACTTAAATGTATTATACTATTAATTTACATTTGTTTGTTTTTAATTAGGATTCTACTTTGATAGGTATTCTACTACATCACAAATTTAGTTTCCCCAAATTTACCAGACAGAGCTGTAGTGTTTATTGGTGCTCTCTACTCGTGTAAACAGGTATTTAAGCCTGAGCCTTAAGAACTAGATTTTAAAAAATAGAAATGTAAAAAAAAATTTTTTTGCTCTTCTCATGGTGCATGTTATTAAACTATGCATGTAAAGGATTTACAGCATTTCTTTATTTCTTTGACTTTCCATTTTTTGTGTGTTTAAATTTTAATGTAAATTAATTTCCATACATTGGACAAAATAATTGATCCACCATTCCACAATTTGAATAATGAAATATTGTAATTAACATATAGACCAACCAAGGATATGAAACATATTGTTTTGATATGCTTATAGACAGCACTATTAGCAGTCTTGAAATAAGTATTGATATCTGAATGTGCACCATAGAAACAGAGATGAAATCTGATTAGAGTTGGGAGTTTAATGTTGCCCCACTAGGAGGAAATATTTGAACGAGGGGAGGAATTATTTAAAAAGACATACCATAATGGGAAATGTGGAATAGAGGAAATGCAAACGATTGCTGTAATTCAAAGACTTTGGCAACGTCTTAAAATCGCTGCTTGCTCCAATTTCCAACCTTCAAAGAAAAGCTTGTCGAGAGTGAGAACCAGTGTACCACTTTTCACCACAGGTAGCGATATAATGCAGCTCATGATTAATTTTAATTAAACACATTTTGGAAAATGATATTGAATGTTTGAACCCCTGGTGCTTTAATTACTTTATTGCCTCTCAGCTCAAACTCTGAAATGCTCTGGCTGGATGATGTATTGGAATATATCCTAAAAAAAAAGCCTTCACAGCTGGTGTGCAAGGGGGTTCCTCTGGCTTCTACAGTATACCGTACTGTTAGTCGCCCACTCCAATACAGAAATAAATAAACTGATACCACTGTGAACGCTAATTTGCCACCAGACTAAAAACTGTTAAACTCCTAGTTAATTTAATGAGGGCCTCAGACCAGAAAGCAGCAGAGCGAATGACGGCTCAGTGTCGTTTGTTCAAGCCCAGAATAAGTGCTTATCTTCTTGTAAATAAACAGAAATATTTGATCGACAACTTTCGAGCAACCAAAGATCCTGATTTAGGTCGTTGCTGTTGTAACCCAGCTGCTGTTGCACCTTGCTGACAGGTGAAGAAAACCAAATGTCCCCGGATTAATGCAAATTCTAGGGTTAAGTCCCATTTCAAGTGCGGCTGAGGGCAGGAAGAAGAAGCTGGCAAGCCAAAGGTTTAAGTCTCCCTTAATGGCCTGACAAATGCCAGGATTATTGGCTGTGTAGAGAGACAAATAGCTGCTACAAAGAGTTTGGCCCAAAGCCTCTTGAAGCTCCTCCACCAAAACAAGACAATCCCAACAAGGCCATTATCCCGCCTTTGTTTATGTGCAGGGGAGTCGAAACAGTTCAATGGGAGGATTACCCCCACGTGTGCAGTTCTAAGAGAGATGAATTGATGAATTCCTGTTGGGGTTAAAGCAGGTGCATGCAGCTATGTGGAGCTATGTGTCATAAGGTGATGTGATTTTAGCTGAGGAAGTTGTTTCACTGCAGGAGAGCTTTGTGTAGGTGATAATATAGGCGCATGTCTTTCACCTGCAGCCAGAGATGTGTTTTTAGTATAACCTCTGAATTTAAACATTGCTGCATCCTTTAGTTTGTGTCATTTATACCATTTAGTTTAAAATGTGAGAAACTATAAAAACTAGATCATGATTAATGATTTTTCTCTTTGTGTGGTATCTGTTTATACAAGAATAGTACTATTAACATGCATGAAAAAATTTGGCATTCTCAAGTGTGGACATGTGTCTGCCAGACAGTCGGAGCTGCATTTTCTTATTGCTGTTGCTCAATGATACAGTACATCTCAGCATGGATCCAGAGATATTTCCGTAAACCAAGCTGTGGTGGCCTGAAAGGGCCAGAGGCAATGAGACCAAGGGCTGATAAGATCTTCATACCTGGCTAGAGCTAGAGGAGCAGTCAAGAGACAGACAGGGAATGCAATCCATCAGACCTCACTCCGAGCCTGCCTTGGTTGGGTGGGTGGTGTGGGTCTGAACAGACAGGTTCTCAGGGCACCTCTTTGAAGGCCAATTAGACTGACTTGCACTTAATACCGTAGATGTTTTCCTTGGCCTTTTCTCTAGCGGTGTCTCTTTGTTTTACTTCACACTCTTGTACTTGCATGTACTCACAGGAATAGCTTACCCCAAAATGTTAAAGTAACTAAAAGTAAATTAAAGTGAGCTTAACATGGCTACATTTGTGTTATGCTGGCCTTCCTTAGGTTTCAGTGATGTAAACACCTATGTAAAAGTGTTCATTTAAAAAATACTTACAAATTAGCTGCCCTTGGTAATTATATTAAAGCCACCTTGTTCACCTTGTTATTTGTTTGGGGCAGAGGAAATAAACATTTAATTCAAAGATTTTTCTATAGGTGACTTGAAAACCTCAAATCAATGCAAACTCTAAATCTATCTTTGGGTAAGGCTAGCAGTTTTTGCTACCCAAGCTCTCTCTTAAATGTTGGCAATATTGGCTCAAGGAAACCCATTAAAACACTTTGTATGGAATGTTTCACCACAAGCCAATATAGAATGTCTCCTGTGTCAGCTATTCTAACCCTCAAAGCCAAGAGACACAGACAGAGATTGAGCATATCGATCGGCTTAAATAGCCCTGTCTTTAATAAATACTACATTATGACTGTGAGGTTCAGCCGGCGTGTTGGCTGATGAAGGCATGCCTCTCAAAGTCGGTAATCAGAGGAAGTTCGGGGGAAAGATAATCTTTCGCTCTTTGCATCCTCGGAGACGCAGGCCAGGCAATCAGGGGGATAGCAGTGATTGCTCGGGTTGCACTTGTGAAATCACAGCTCGCATTGGCCCCGGACCTGAAGGAGATATTAAAACCAACCTCTTCTAAGTTTCTCTTTTCAAGTAAATACTGATTGGGGCCTCCACAAACCAACTCCTACCCTTGTCCCATCAGACAGCTGTGGGATTCTCACATACATTCTCCACTGCTCCCAACAATAGGAGTCATTTATTGTACTTCAGATGCGAATGTATAGTCACTGATAGTCTTGCTTGCCATGTTTCTGCTCTACAGGACAATACAAATATATAAAATACCTCACTCATCAGGTGAACTGAAAGTCAAATGTAAATTTTCGTAGAGTATAAATTAGGCACATTTTGAAACTTTGTGGAATTGCTTACATTGTATATTGCTATAGCTGGAAAAAAGTGGAAGGCTGGTCTGTGTAGGTGGAAACTGGCAAGCAAGCAAACGGAGAAAACCAAGGCCCTGCCCTCAGATATGTCTACACACAACTTCACACAAGCAGGAGCGAAGCCAATAAACAAATAACTATCCCTCAATGGCATGAAATCAGATGCTAAGTAAAGTCACTTGGGACGGAGCCTACAAATGTCACCAAGACTCAGTGAGCATCCCAGCCTCTGCTGTTTCTTATGACCGAGCCCCCAAAAAGCCTTTCCCTGTTTCATACTCCTATGATTGAATTCAATAGGATCATGTGTCCCAAAGAAAAGGCAATTAGTAGATGACACTAAAATGGTAAAGGAAACAAGCTTTAAACACATCAGAAGACAGCTGTCCCGATATTACCAATCGCCAGAGCAAACTGCAACCGATTAAAGTTTAATGTGGCTTTTAAGGGAGATTTTTTAGCTTATCAGTGCAATAGGGTCCAAGGGAAAATATTGTTATTGATTCCATCATTTTAGATGTAACCGATCCTTTAAGTAATTTCTCTGGGTTCCTGTGTGTCACTTTCTAAGTGTCTGCTTGGGTTGGATCAGTGAAGCTAGCTGTTCATTTAGAATTCAAGCCCTAATGCACAAAGTATTCCCGATACACTTTCAGTCACATCTGTTGAAAGACAACACACTTAGTCCATTGGAGGCCTGACCAAAACATTGAGTGCAGTTCAAGTCAGGGCAGCTAAATTATGAAAATTAAGTGCTGTTGGGAGGTATCTTAATTGATTGTTCTGAGAGAGTTTGTTTTAAAATATTGATCTTAAAAGATGTTCAAAAGTATGCAGTAATGAGTTAACATCTTCAACTATTTGTTTCTGAAAACAGTTTCAGTACAGATTCATATATATATATATATATATATATATATATATATATATGAATATACATACATACACACACACACACACACACACACACACACACACACACACACACACACACACATTTAACATACAGCTCCTGGTAAAATAATTAGCCTATAATAAAATACAATAATTAACACAACACAATCAGAGTAACTGTGCAATTATTTGTACAGTTATTTAAATTTTTAATCTTGGCACATTTCATTCAATTCTTTTCTTTTACATGTGAAATAAGTGCAAGTGAGGCCCTCTTTTTGAGACCCTGAACAGACTGCAGCGATATACAATAGCCTTGCTCAGAAATGGAGGTGTAGGCTAATTTGTCCATCTCCTGCAGCAACCCTCCCTTGCTGTAAGGGAAGAAAGACCACATTCAAACCTCAACTGGATTAGACAGGCCAAAAAGAGCAGGATGTTGAAAGAATGGGAAGCTTTTGTTACTCTGCCTTTCAGGTCATATACGGTTTTGATTAAAGAACAGTGGTTTTAATGCATATTGGTCGATTCAAATCCAATCTGAACTTTTTAGACATTAACGTACAAACCAGCAATAGTAACCCGAGCTTAAGTAGTACATCTTTGGCACATTAAGGGTACTTCAAGAAAGGAAACCAAAGACAGAAAATATCGGTTCAGGTTTCAGGCTTCAGCCAGTGTGAAAATATCCTCAATTTGATCAAAAATTTATAATGCAACTTTCCAGGTCTTAAATTTCCTTCAACTGCACTTGAAATGGGCACTTGTTTCCCCATTATGGTTTTTTTAATCTACTTATGCCCGAGTTGTCTTGCTTAAAGATCGCTCCATCATATTGGGTGTTCAGTATCTGAGGTATGTGTTCTTCAGTCAGCCCTGATGAAATAATACAACAGTTTACATATTTCTGAACCCGAGCTGAGGGCCGATTGAAAAATCGATATCGACAATCAAATTTCCCTGAAAATATATACACACACAAGTCTGCTTCGAGGTGACTAAAATGAGGCAAATTTGGTTTCAGAAGACAGGAAGAGAGTCGGGACTAAGAAGGCCAGATCAGGCAGTAAATGGCTACTCATCGCGACCAGGAACGAAACCCATCCATCCCCAGAGACACTTAGAGAAGGGCGAGAGAGGCAAGCGATGGGGAAGGAAGAATATGCATTGCTCTCTCTTCCTCGCAGCTGGCATTAATTATTCAGCTGAGGGAAGGGATCCCTTTACATTAGCCATCTTGTTTCTTGTGCCTTTAATGACAGTTGTTGTAAACATACATAGACAAACACCATTCCTGAGTCTGCGCCACCCCTCTCCCCCTCCTTGGTGACAGAAATATTTTAATTCCTTCAACTGAAAGATTTGCCTTGGTCCACAAGGGGCTGCTGACATGCCCCAGTGAGGTGACATCTGTCTCCAGGATGGCTCTTCCCTGGACCAGCTCACTTGTGGTCTTCTTCCTGTCGAACTGCCAATCTCCTTCTTGCCTCTTTGGCTCTTGCACAACCTCTTTGAAATTCATGCATGAGTTCTTTGCACTTTGCCATGAAGGAGGGCCCACCTCCACACAGTGCCATCTCCTGGCCCCAGTAAAAGTTAGGGTGGTGAGTGACAGGTAAGTGTTTATGTGTGCCTACTTGAATTTGCAAGGTCAAGGTGACATCTTTGGCACCAATTTAGGACTAAGACCCTGGTATTCAAAACATTTACCCTTTCAAGTTTAAGAGATGTCCTGCTAAATAAATGATGAATGTTTACATTAAAGTGTCTATCTTTTCACAGTTAGGGAAAAACATTCAGTCTCAGATGAGCTACTGCAACTATAAGGAGTGCAGGCATTACCTTCTTGGCTGTAAATGTACAGGGAGAAAGCGCTGAATGAAACTTGTTTCTCTCACCCATTCTGGCCTTGAGGCCTTTTCTGAGAGATTGTGTGGAGGTGATATATGTTTTGCCTGCTATCTACACCTTTGATTTCCCCAGGGCTTTAATTCTTAATGCTTATTTCAAGATCAAGAGTCGATACAGGATATTTGAGACATCAAAGATATTAATCTTGTCCACTGCACACTTGTGCATTGCTGAGCAGTGGATCAAGTATTCATCCACATGATCCAAAAGAGGTCAATTTGTTGATTTTTAATTCTGATTCTATTGTTACCACTGTACTAGCAGTGCTTCTGTTACCTCTTTTATGTTATAAGTAACCATGTAGAAGGTCCCCAGCTCCTTGCAACTCATGTCCGAGATCGTAGCTTCCTGTGGCGTGACTGTGATCTGGGGCGCTGTTTGCCACAACTCGATTTATGTACACCGGGATCATTGCTCCTGCAGAGCACTGAGTGAAAGCATCCATGCACTGGGTCCGCGTGGTGCTTGACGCGGGCCCGTATGTCAGTTGCCTGGTGGGAGGGGGTAATAAGGGTGGGGAGGGCTTGGGTGTTCAGCCGACGCCACTGCTCCGGCGGGAGCACTGAGACTGCTTTGTCCTGACGTGGCCGTCGGCACTCAAGCAGCCTGGAGGAATGTCAGGGCTCCAAGGTGAGATTGTGCGGATAGCTTCACTCGATCACTTCAGGAAGTCTCAGCGCGTTAAAGTGAGCCTCAGAGGCACCTTGAAGCGGCTTAAGCAAATTGTTATATTGATATATGATGAAAACCAGGGGGGACCTGGCAGTGCCGCTTTAATCCTATAATGCAACACCACGCTGTGGATTGGTTATCGGCTCCATTCTCCGATGTCACTAGCCGAGGCGTATCTGCGTGACCTGACATGGTGACCGCGATCACTAGCTGCCTATTCAACTTGACTCACTGGCTCAGATCTAGAGTTTCCCTTTCTCACTCTCCCCTTTCTCTTTCTCACTCTCTCATTCATTCTCTCTCTCTCTCTCTCACTCTCTCTCTCTCTCTTTCTCTCCCTCCCTCCCAGAGATCAGACACTAATGTTACACGCGACACATCTTAGATTGGTTTGTGTTGTGTGCACATTTCAGTGGCTCCCGAGGTAAAGGGAAAAGTGAGCCTGAAATTATCTGGCATTATTCAAAGGCCTTGTCAACTAGCAGCACGCTAATTTCTCTCCCTGCTATTCTCTGACCTGAGACCAGGAGCTAAGTGGCACCCGTATGTCCATTAGCCATCAGAGTGTGCTTCGCTCTCACCCACAGTCCTGTTTTTTTTTTTATAATTAGTCCTCCCTGCTAAATGCCAGCGTCTGCGGTGACGCACCCATTGCAATGGGGGCATTTGGCAGCATATGCTAACTCCAAAACAGCACTGATACGGCTAAGTGTTTCAGGAAGCGGGGCCTCGGTTCCAGAGGGTTACGTAATGGAGCCGGATCCTTCATTAAAGGCTTCCTGCTTTGCTCGCCGGGGTGGCCCACAGGTCCCCTGGCTCCTTGTGCTGCCACTCGTGCTGCCCACATGCAAAACAAATATTAATTTTACCCCAGTGCAAACAATAACAAAAGCAGATGTCAGTCAAACATGCTTGAGCATGCCGACGACCTGGAGCCTGGGGGAGGATTGGCTGGGCGGGACCATGGTGGGCGGGATCTGCAGAGGTTTGGTTGTGTGTGAGCAAGAGGGAGGGGAGAGACTTCCAGCCTGGCTCTGCTGTGCAGTCTCTCCACCATTAGATGGAGCACTTGCTGTCACTAGGCTTGGCTGCGCCCAGCCTGTACTCCAGGCTCACACATCTCCATGATTCACACAGATAAAGCTGATTAGATAATTAGTATCACCACTGATTATAGTCACAGTCATCAGGCTGGCCCATACGACAATCTACAGATCTGAAAGGAATATCACCAGACTTCAGAAAATGCAGTGCAGTACACTGTGATTTTGCAAGCTGGTTGTACAAAAGATTCTGATTTTGCCATCATTTTTTGTTTCTATTAAGGTTTAACCTTGTAGGCTATACTGTGCTGAGTATCTGTTGCACATAGATTTTTCACCTAATCCCTCAATCTGTGAAAGGATAATGTGAGATTTAATGTAGTAGGCAAACACAACAAACAAAGGTTGCAAACCGGAAAAGTGTTGTACTTTGGGTGTGTGTGTGTGTGTGTGTGTGTGTGTGTGTGATACTATCCCTGACATGTGGTGGGAGGGTAGTGAGTGTACCTTAAAGAACAATAGAGTGAATTGTCCTTGAGGAATGCATCCCTGGCCTTTCTTCGGATACAAACAGACAGCTTGCTTTCTTTCATTGTTTTTCCACCTGTCTTTTTTTGTGTTTTCTTCCTCAGTGATACACTCGCACATATTAGTTGCACATAACCAAGACCAAGATCTATTATGGAGGTGTGCTATGTTCAGTAAGAGGATTTTTTACTAATACCCTCTGCCAACACCCCCTCTCCCTCCCCCTCTCTCCACCCCTGGCCTGAAGGACTGTGAGCTTGCTGATGGATTTCTGAGGTGTGGATTCAGAGAGCAGGGACTCTTTGCACTGGAGTTTGAGAAAATATTTTGGTCGGGAAGATGTCATTACCAACACAAGTGATGGGCAGACAACAGCACTTTCATCGATCAGTATGGGATGAGGTGATCTGTCCATGCTTGCAAGATACTCTGCTTGGCTCCACTATCCCAGATTCTCTCTCTCTATCGCTCTATCTCACTTTTTTGCTCTCTTCTTCTTTCTCTCTTTCTCCCCAACCAAGAGGTGGCCTGTGAAACAACAAACCCATCACTCCCACCATCTTCGCTGTTCTATCCAGAGCAGCTCACAGATCCACCATATCCCTCCGTTCTCTCCAGAGCTGCTCACAGACTCCCCCCCCCCCCCCCCCCGCCCCATGTCCCTCCTTGTCAGGGCAAGGGGACGAGCTTCTCAGGCTTTGTGCAATTAAACACTCCATCTGTCTGAGAAGGCTTCGTCCTCCCAGTGCTTTCACAGCCTTTTCTAATTGCAATTCTTATTAGAAATCAAGCGCTACACTGAACACACAATACAGGCAATTTCAAAGTCTCCTCTCAAAAAAAATAACATGCTAATTGATGATTAATCCATAAGATACTAATCTGCATAATTCCTTTGGGACTACATTTTTCGCCTGATTATAAAGTAGCATAGCAGTTTTGCACACTGCTATATTAATGCGCAAAAGGTGGACCATATTCACATGCCTACACCCACACTATATATATGTGTGTGTGTGTGTGTGTGTGTGTGTGTGTGTATATATATATATATATATATATATATATATATATATATATATATATATGCATGTATGTATAATGTATGTGACAATGTTACCCCAGAACACAAAGAGTGCTCTTCTTTTGATGTGTCTTCTTGAGATGAAGTGTGAATTGAGAAAGGCTGTAAGCCAGATGGGACCGGAGGATTGGGTTACCTGTTATAGCTACGCATCTGCCCTGGCAGTCAATCTCACTGACGTCTGTGACAGGTCGATGGAGCCCACACAGACACAGCTAATGCAAGGGGAGGGATGGGCAAATTGGGATGGGTTGGCCTCAAACCTGCGCCTATCCCGCCCTGCTTCTGCCCCTCCCTTTCCCAATACTAACCACCTCTCTTGTCTCCAGCCCCATTTATTTTACTGTACTGAACAGGAATTTGGTCAAGATGGCTTCTTGTACTGAGTCTAGCAAGGATGTGTGCAGTGGGGGGTGGGGGGTCATTGCAGAGGGATGCAGAGGGACAGAGGTGGAGTTCAGATATACAGAGGCCAGTGCTATGGCACTCAGACAATACAAAACAAATTTTGAGAAGTCTCTTATACAAGTTTTTGAAATGTCACATACTCCTTTGGCCCTATTTTTGTCTGTAAATATGGCCTGGTGTATTACAACACATGCCTTTCAAATACCACCCCTGGAGGGATGAGACCATGGCCACTGTGATACAGTCTGACCGGGGTTCCATGCGTGCCAAAACAGCCTGGTGGATTTTTTTCCTTTTGTATTGATGTGTCTGCCATCACGGGGAACAATAAGACCGTTAAAAAGATGCATGCTTGTAGACGCAGTCCTTTTTCAGATTAACACATAAGCAGTGTTAGATAAATTCTTCTCCATCTGCACTGCCAGGTGTCAGTAGATGGAGTAGAATTGTCCTCAGAGCATTTCATCATCACCCACATAAAGACAAGAGACTGCTTCTTGCACTCTCTGTATATCTGAGAAGTAAGGGGGGCCCCTAACCTGATACTGGGGCCTTACTCGGCTATTTCTGATATTCTGCTTCTCATAAGTGATTTGAAAGTGGATTGTCAGTCAGAAACATTCCTGTCAGCTACTTTAACAGCAAATAGATAGCCTGATGAATTATGCATGAGAAGGCAATTTTCTCTCAGTCAGTGAGTCATCAATCATGGCCATGCTGAGGACCCCAGAATCGGCTGGCCTGGCTGCATTCGCACATTCTATTATTGGGGGAAATGGTTGCCATTTATGAAGCCCTTCACCTCAGATAGCAGCAGTGAGACAGAATTCCAGCCTTGCTGGTGTGTTCCAGATCTCTGGCGTGTCATTTCCAACTGACCAGCATTCATTTGTTTTATGGTGTTATGGGCATTTTTTAAAGGCACAAATTCCAAGCACAAGATGGCTCTTTTTTTTCAAACAAAGGTATATTTTTTGTAAGGAAAATCAATGCAAATATTTGCACATTTGGTCTCTTTTTTGTTGCTAACAGGGATGCGTGGCTGAAAAGACCCTCTTTAGAGCAGCAATTTGATCCATGATTGCATGCATTTACCCATGTAATTGAAATAATGAGAGATGATTGCTTTGAGCTATTAGTCATAAGTTCCTGATCTTTTTGTTTAATCCTGGCATCAGCTGTCAGTGTGCTGGTAGGAGCTTTGGGGAAGATACACTGAGGATATCATTTGCATCACCTCAGACTGTAATTTTATTCGCTCCTTCTCTCTCTTTCTCTCTCTCTCCCTCTCCCAAACTGATGCATACTCCCGAGTCTATACAACTCTCTCAGGAACGGAAGAGCTCTCATGTTGTTTTGATAGGAACAAAGAAAGAGAGCGCGCTCTCTCTCTCACCCAAATACGTGAGCTGGTAGGAGCCAGGATGCTGTCAGGCGTAAGCAAAAGAAAAGACTTGGCAGCAAGCAAGAAAGATGAACATGTTAGTGCCTAACACTCGTACAGAGGCCACCCTAGCCTGGCTAGGTAGCCCTTTACCAAAGCCCTAGACACAAGGCATTATACTTCATTGCTCTGATGACACACCCTCCATTTTACAAATGATCTATTAATTCCCCATTGTATTAGGGCCAGCTGTCTGTGACTATCAAAATAACAAAAAAGAGAAGCAGGAGGGGGAAGTGGGAAAAAAAAACAAAATGGAACTGCAATTAATTACAATCATTATCTTCATGACAAATCAAAAGGTGTCAAGCTGTTTTCTAAATATTACTGTTCAGCCAGTGTTTGATTATGATTTTGACACAAGAAAATGCACCAGGTATCATAAACATCTGGTAATTATGCTGAGACAAAACATTTGCGGTGTTTATATCAGCTATGCAAAGCAGACTTGTTTAATTGACTTGTTTTATTGTTTAGACTCAGCTTTGAAAAAAATGCATGCAAAGTTTATTGAGTATGCAGCAGCGAAATAATAATTTGGTATACTGTTAGTGTTATCATTTCTAGAACAGAGCTAAAAAAACATGCTTAGCACAGCATGACAATTGCAATGAAATAAATTTTTATTTTTAACTGTATAATGTAAACTGCTAAGTGTGTTTTTTTAAGCTGACTTCTTTTTATTAATGTCATATTGTCACATGTAGTTATTCTTTATGATATCATGATACAACATCTGTCTATTATTAGTAGCAGTATTAGAAGTGGTAGTAATGGAAGTTATACAGGAAGTATTTGCAACAGGTTTGTTCATTGATTAATCCATTTGGAATAAAAGACCTTGCTAAATTAAGGAACTGTAATCAGTTTATGGTAGCCTCATCTTCAGATGGACAGCTTACTGACCATTCAGCACAGTAGCCTGCTATTTTTAAGTTCCACTTTAACAATATCACAAGTGACATAGCATAAATCACTGCTATCACTGTGGCACATTAAAACCCCAAACCTCTTTGGGGAGTGGTTTGCTAGTTGCCTTATGAAAGGCAATTCTCCCTGAATTTCAGGTGGCGCCACAAAATCTATAAGAAAAGCTTCAGACTTAGCTTCCATAGCCCTGCGTAATGTTAGGGTTTGTTCCTACTTTGATGTATATTCAAAATTATATTTAAATGTGTAGTCATACTTCATTCCATGTTAAAGTATTTAAAATTTTAAGTACAATGTGCTGTAAAGGCTAATGCAATGGTACCCTGTTAAGTGGTTGAGTGTAAATATTCACATTATCTACAGACTTTCCTAAGACATGATCTACAGTCTTTTTTTGCACATGAGCCAGTTAAAGATTCATTCATGTGAGATTCTAGGTGTCTATAACTTCTACAGGTTTTGCAAAAGCTTTGTACCACAGACATAGGCATTCTTTAATACCACTGGTATTTTTCCAAAGGGGCAATAAAACATTAGTCTGAATGACGATTTCTGTGGTCTGATGAGTTCTTGCCCCCTACACTTCTATGCCCTTCACCGCAATAAGTGAGAATGACACCCAATTCTTTCCCCAAAGGTAACAGGTATTAGTAAAAGATCTCTACATATCCCCCAGTAGGCTAGCCTTTTAAAAGTATGCTCTTCAGATACATCTCCCTTTCATCCAAACCTTTCATCGACAGCACCCAGTAAAAGCTATTATGGAGGCTGTTTCATAGAAAACGAGCCCCCCTCCCCCATCATATCCATCCATGTGTAAAAGAAATGATGTGATACACATTAGGGTATGTCTGAATGTCACTGCAAATTTTGGGGAGCCAACTCTCTGTGGAACCGGTAAACTGCTTCTCAGAATTGGATTCCAAAGCGAATTCTGAGAAGCAGTTTATGGAAGATTCAAAGCTCAAAGCTGTTGTAGGTTGGGCTGCTGTTCGGGTGGAGGTTAGATGGCTAAGTTCTACTGGGAAGTCTACCCCATAACACACACACACACACACACACACACACACCTTCTAGTGCTTCACACCACACCACCACCACCACCCCCCGCCCATAACAGCATGACTGAGAGTGTACCTAGTGCATCAAATAGCCCAGGTCATCCCAAAATGTCTCTGAATGTACCAAAATCACATTGTCTTCCAACAGCTAAGGTTTTTTTTTTTTTTAAGAGTGTGAGATCTATAACACGATATGGAATATAGTCCACAGTCACTTGCCTGAACTTTCGCGTACCAGGTGGCCCTGGCATGCTTTTTGCACAGCAGTGCAGGGCTTTTTACAGGCGCCGTCTTCTCTCAGACACAATTTCAGCACTCAGAGCATTATGCAGAGGCGCGAGAGGGATCTCACTGTTATCGCCTAACACTCAAGTTGCCGTAATTAAATAGAAATGCAAAGTACAAAGCAATTTTGGCCTCAGTGAAGGCTGGATATATCCCCCCTTTCTATTGGTTAGAATTTAATTGGACCATATCAATTTATTTCACATTTTAAAATGTCATGGCTTCGTAAGAACTAACCAGATTTGCATCCTGCACAGAATGTTATTGCACACAACTGAAATAAATATATAAATCTAAATGCCAGTGTAAATGCCAAGTATTTTCGAAAGCTGCTAAAGTAGGCTTGTAAAAGCACTGTAGCCTCTTTCCTGTGTCCGCTCGTCATAAAGTTTGCCAAATGCTTTTGGTGCAAGCAGTCGAGTTGGCTTAAAAGGATAGCAAACTGTGTCACGCCATTGTTACTGTTTTGACATCTGTTTTCAAACTCAAAGAATTACTCAACCTCACAAGCAAGGAAGTACAACATTGACACACAGCCAGGGAGGACAAGGGACCACCAATCTGTCTGGTAACAAACGCTGAAATATTAGCACGAGCCCTGTACTCAAAATTATCCTAGGTCATCACATGGCAGGATGGTCACTTCACTCGTTCCCCGTTAATGAGCTGCAAATGTACTGTAGGAGCATGAATATGATTTTATCCTCATATGTTTTTGCTTTGCTATTATCATGTGCTGACATTAACTTTTGTTGAAAGACACATAATCCCTCCATTCCGAAAGGCAATAATTAAGACATTGACTTAAAAAGCAACCTAATATAGTATCACGAAGAACTTTATTTTAAAGGCCCCTTCTTAGTGTGAGTGTAAGGTCCAGAAGACCCGCATCAGAGTGGAACTTCTGAGCCTGCAGCCCACAGCCCACTCTTATTCCACAGACTGGTGCGCGACAGAGGAAAAAGTCTGGAGAACAAGTGAAGTTCACTCTCCTGCCCTATTGTGCCTCAACCACATGGCCCTATCTCTAGCCATGCTGCCCTGGCTCTATAGGCTCTTACTCTCGCTCTCTCTCCCTCTTCTAGTCCATCTGGTGGGAGGGATACTCTTCTGTTGCCTCAGCTCGCTGACTCGGTTTGGTCATCCCCTGCCTCCTCAGTTTAGCTGGTGACAATGGCGGCAAAACTGGCCGGCTCTCAAACTTTGGAAATTTGCCTTCTCTTTCACTCCTTGTGCCACAGCATATGCATACCACTCACCCCACCCCCCTTCACTAAGGTGAAAGGGTACTGCTGCCATGTACATTTTTTACCGTATGACAGTTCATTGCTTCTGTGTATCTTGAGAAGTGCAATAGCAACTGCATTTTCCTCATCACTTTATCAGTCTTGCTTCCACAGCAGTGTTTGGTTGGTGGATTACTGTGATGAGGGGGCCTAGTCCGGTGTAATTCCACTTAGTCCCCATAAGCCCCTCTGTGAGGCAGGCTTAGTTTGACAGCTACACTGGCTGCTATAACCTCATACTCTGCTTATACAGACCTGGGGAGAAACTTGTCTGAAAAAAGAAAAACACTGCCTGTTCAATGAGGCCTTGAATTCCAAAACAATTTATCACCAGATTAAATATCCCTCCAGAAGAGGAGGGCTTGTCTAGGGGCTGTTTGTAATTCAATGCAGCAGCAACATTGTCAAGTGCCAAGGCTCAACTAAGAGACCTATTACTCCTCTATGACAAGCCTAGCCTCCGGGCCCCTCCAGAAAGTCTCTCACTTCACGGGAAAAAGTAACCTCCTGTTGTAAAACTGTTGTCTGAGAGTATTTAAAGTCATTATTGCACATTATTTACAAAACATCCCATCAGAGGGGCTTGACATTTGACCAGCCGTTACGCCGACTGCATACGGTATAAGACTCTGGGCTCTACCAGAGAAAAAAAGCCCCCCGGAATGTGTGCAAACTCTGGGCGAAGTTCATGTTATCACGTAGCACTCAGCAGAAATGAAGACGTGTGAATGGAGAGATAAGGAGAATGGGAGAGCGTCCTCTCCCACATTCCATACCTGCACCTTCCAGTGAGGTACCAGTGTCGAATACACATGATGAATTACTTCAGCTAGACTATAGTTCTGGGAAGCTCCAGCTACTTTGAAATGGAACACATCACTAAAAAAAAAAATCTAAAATTTTCTAGCAGTGAATAAAAACCCTGGTGTCTATTTAGCAGAACCTCATTCCTGCAATGCTACTGGCCTGTATTAAATATTATTCTTTCTTAATGACATTTTGAGTTGAGGGATTTCTTTAGGCTTTTCCTCTTGGATTCCTGTCATCTACATGAAATCAATTAAATAAGTACTGTAATCTGTCAGTGTTTATAAAATGGATGCCCAAATACTTTGTACTGTTGATAAGAACATGACTGTGATGTTGACTAATAAATTATATGTAATATATTATATACATAATAAATGTCTTTAAAAGACTTTCCCATTTATCTAGAAAGCTAGAGATGGTTATTTAGCATGGCAGTCTTGCAAAAATATTTCTGTTACTGAAAGTCTCTGTTGTTTCAGTATCAAAAACACCAACAAAAATTGGATTTAAAACACAAAAACTAAACCAACCTATAAGCAAACCAGAACTATACATTTTAGACTATATTCATATGTGAATTCTACTACTTTAGCATTGTAAAGTATAAAGGCTACATCCCCGGAGACAGTAGCTTGTGGACAAGGCAACACAGACTCTGCCTGTCAAGACTTTTACAGGCAACTCTTCCTGTTAGGACTTTTATAGGCAACTCTGCTAATACCACATATGTCAGACTGAAGATGTTCTGCCACCAAAGGGCTTGCCAACTGTGCTCAGCTTTTTCAGTCAAAATAGTCAGTCAAATAGTCTTAGTTCTCAAATCCACCATATTAGTAATGACGTTGAGCTTTCAACACATTCTTCATGGCAGAATGTTCATTGAGGATGTTACTTTAAAATTTTGATTTAATGTGAAAACTTTTTTTGAGACTTGTTTTGAGAATAGCTTGCTTTCTACAGCTGTAAATAGCATAATTAGTAAAGAATACTGTCCGAGTTCTTTCCTCAGTTAGTCAGCTATGTACAGCATTAACTAAAGCTGGTTAACATTAGGCTGAATCCTCTGCCAAGATGAAAAGGAGGAAATGCGAGACAACGACTGTGCGAGGTGTCTGTCTCCAGTGCAAATAATTAGAGCTCCTAAGGCGGAAGCCTCCGAAAGCTGTTACAGAAGAGACCACAAAGGTCCCTAATGAATGGGAGCCTTTGTTTTGGCCACGTTTAAATATGAGTATGACAAAGCAACACAGATGACTCAGTCTTGTATCAGTTTTTGTAATCATTTCAAAGACATGTTTAGCAACAATGCACAGTTTGTGTCAGGGTGCTGCGAGTGGGGAAGAAGCGGCTCAAATATACTCTTCATCCGTGATATCCATCTGTTTAGAAGAAGGCTGGGGATTTAAGAGGCAGTCCGTCATAATATTTGGCCATCTCGAACCTCTCTCACCGTGAGGCCTCCCCCGGCCGGCCTGGGAATCGCCCTCCATTTGCCACTACAAATAAACTCTGGACTTGTTCGCCAAGACCAGTGACAATGGGGTGTAAACTGTTGTCATCACTTTAATAGGGAGATTTGCCTCTGCGCTCTCCAATGAAAACACTCTTTAACTGGAGCCAACTAAGCGCATTATTGATGAAAAACAAACAAAGAGAGCCTCCTTTGTCCCATGCGTAGGTGAGGATTGGGAAATGGAATTTTGCTATGGGAGACGTCTTCACAAGACAGACGCACCTGTTAGTTCTTCTCCCTTTTATTCCAGTCCCCTCTGCACCAACAAAGCTGCTCTGAGCAAGGGAACACTGCCCATTATTTGGTCGTGAATGGCGCTCCCTTCACAAGAGTGGAGAAATGCTATTAGCACCTTTACCATAATTATATCCTCTCAGGTGTCATTTAAGACCTCAACTCGACATGTTTTCAGGTCTTGCCATCATGTTTCATGCAGACTAACCCCTGTGCCAGGTGACAAAGGCAGAGGGGGTGTCCTATGTTTGAAAAAAAGTTGACAGTTCTGTGTGTTTGAAGGCATGTTGTAATCTGTGCTGGGCCTAAGAGCATGTGAACACCCACACACCTCAATACGCACACATTGAGAACCTGATCTCAGCCCTTGTTACTGTCTTTGTTTCCTCTTCTCTGACAAAGAGGCCCAACAAACCATGTTTCACCTGCAGAGAGACAATGTAAACAAGTGACTGATGGCTTCTAATAATGAATGTAAAGGACTATTGTTCTTTGTGGAGTCTTTGCCTCATGTAAAGATTTAGTGTCAGGCCCCAGGCTAGCTACCTAATGCTTGTCTCACCTTTCCTCATAAACTTCAAAGAAAACCTGTCTTCAAAAGTCACAATAAAGTCCACAGGTAGAGCTCCCGACTTTGCAGAATACTCATTCAACAGACACCCACCCATGTCACTCCGCCGCTGGGCAGACATCTTAGATGGCAGGGGATGCCCTTGGAGGATCGTCTAGGACACGAACTCCTAGGAAGAGTAGAGCTGCCAAAACCTGACTGAGGAAAGTAAGAAAAAGGTTGTGTGTTTGTTGATGCAAGGAGAGCTCATCTTTTGTGGTGGTAATTGGCCAGTGTACACACACACACACACACACACACACACACACACACACACACACACACACACACACACACACACACACACACACACTTTTATGGGTGGTGAGAGTACAGTTGCATGTTTGGACTGCACTTTGTTTATCTGGTGTATAATTGCTTGTATGTGTAAGGATCTCAAAAAAAATCAAAACATGAAATTCATTTGGGAGCAGTGGGGTCCAACACAGTTTTGGATGACATGTAACAAGTAACTACATCTATATCTATATAAGGACATGTTTCTGGCCAGGTATATGTAGTAGAATTATAATGGCTATCATTGTTACTTTTTCCAGTAAAGGAAAACATTTACTAGAGATGTGCATGACAGTACCATAAAAGTACTTTTTGCTGTATTTAACATGGCTGATAATACTAAGGGAAGACAGGACCTCTTACTGGGGGTGGTTTGTGGGTGAGGAGGGAAATAAATGCTGTCAAGGTAGAAGCAGAGGTCACTAGAGTTCACCTCTAATCTATGCTATGGACAACAGTTGGCTGTGAAGGCTACCTGTGTCCATGGCAACTGATGATAAGGATCATTAGTAGGGTCACCAGTTACTACAGAAACCTGTGAGGTTGTGTGCATTTTGGGGCGGGGGGGGGCATCAGACCATTAGAACACAGCACATCCATGAGAAGATGTGGCTTGACATTCCCCATAGTTGGAGGACTGTAACTGGGTCATACTCTCCCAGGTAAGGCTTCTTGGAAGGAGAAAACATTGTGTGGGCTTTGGTAGTTAGGGCTCAGAGAGCAATATGCTCAACCGTAGTGCCTGTGGTGGTCTCCACCTGCCCAGGCATGCAGATGATGGCGGGGCTGTGGACAAGAGCAACACAGCAACTTTGAAAGAGATGTCCCGGCAGAGCACCTGAAAGTAGACACAGCCCTGGAAAGCACCTGCATCTGGAGGCCACTACTGCACTGTAGAAATCAGCTATATGTCCTTCCTAATCACGTGCATTGGGTGTGGCATGGCTTGTTAGTTGAGTCCCAACCCTGTAGAGTTCTCTAAAGTCCAACTTTAAAGAGCTTCTTTAGGTTTCAAGGGTATTATTATAATTTGATGCATAGAAACCTCCATAAGTCCACCACTGCCTCATGCAGTCTTGTAGCCATTGATGCATCATAGTATTTTATTTAAATTGCTGCTCATTTTTAGAAAGATTTAGATTGTGCTACAGTACCATACTTTGCCATGTATTGTTCACCCTTGTGCTGTTTGTGAGCATTTAAAACATTAAGTTCTGAAATTGCTTGGTTTCTTTCCTTTTTTCCTGAAATAATAATTCACCCAACAAAGTTAATCCTGGCTGATACTGAAAGCTTGTTTGTTGTGAAGCAAATCAGCCCATGCTAACCAGCTCCCATTAGCTTTCCTTCCCTGCTAGCCAGTGCTAGTGCTTTCGGCTGAACTGATCCTCTATCTCAGCATCAGTGGAATGAAGCATCTGCAGTAAAGCCCTTAGCGCCTCCACTCTTCACTTCAGAGACTGACAGCAGTGTCATGGCCTTTGTCAAGGTGCAGAGCAGCACACAGCACAGACCTTCTCTCTCTCCCCTCTCTCTCTTTTTCTTTCCCCCTCTCTTTCTCTCTGTCTCGATTAATTTGATCCTTAAATGGATTTTCCAGTGACACAGACCTTGCAAAGTTACCATGGTGACTGAATCCGCAGCTCAGCATCACGTCAGTAAAAAGCCCTGCTGACTGACAGGCAGTGAATACTACCAAAAGAATGTGAGCGAGAAATATGCACATTAGAATATGCACATAGCATTTAGCCTGTGACAGCTCCCTGATGTGTTAAACCACAATTTCCCTCCAGTTGGGAAAGAAACTGGCAATGTTTTTAAAACATGCACCCTCCAAACTAGTCGTCCATGCAATGAAAAAATGTTTAAAGAATGTTTAAAGTGAGCTAAGTTCCTGTTTAGCACAACTTTCCTCAGCTAAGAGAACAATTTTCTTTTTCAGCTACAGGATGTGTTCCGCAGATAGCACAGCACCCACAGAATCAACAGTGAATGATTCTTTCATTACTGGAAGAAAGTGTTGTTGACAAGTACTTGGTCAGGTAGTGAGTGTTTGTAACATTTGTAACACTTTGTAACAATTTATAACCTGTTTATTTGTAACCTGTATTTGCAGTAGTTGCATATTCTGTTTGTTAATGAGATATGTATTTGCAGCTTATGTCAGTAACATTTTAAAGTTCTGAGGACTGGCGGTTTCTAGATGATGCTTACTGCAAATGCATATGTGATGCTGTCACACCCTATGGTTCATGATGAATCTGCTTCACCGCCAGTGCCTGTGGCCACAGAGAAGAAATGGTCTTCTAGTCTTTTTCCTGTGGGACAAAACCTGTTGTACCTTCGAGGGTGAGTTGAGGTGTATCTGGTTTCATCCTGTGCTCTCTCCCACCCACTCTTAGATTACTTTCCCTTCAGCTACTTTTTTGAATTTCTAAGAGCTCACTACTCTCTCTGTTGCCCTAAACAAATTAATAAATATAGTGAACTAGAGGCCATTCTGCACCTTTCGTGGAATGTTAATTTCCCTTCTATAACAGGACATTGCTCCAAGGACTCTCTCTCTCTCTCTCTCTCTCTCTCTCTCTCTCTCTCTCTCTCTCTCTCTCTCTCTCTCTCTCTCTCGGGCAGTCTTTTAAATGCCTGCTTGTCTTCTAAATTTGTCGAGCTGGGACTCACAGAAATGCCACCCACATGTAAGGAAACAATATCAGGGGAGGAAAGCCTTGCTTGACATCAGAACGGTGTTGCACCCAGACCTGTGTGAGAAGCATAGTGTTATAGAGCTCCACAGTGTTCATTACAGGCAGTGTAATAGCAGCTTGCTTGGTGCTTCATGAAACTATGGTCAAGAAAGGAACCTTTCTTTTTTTTTCCCAAACAAGACCAGAAAAGACTGCAGTGTGTGGTCTGATTTAGACATTTTTGTGATCAAGCATCACAGGTTACTGTAACATTGTTTCTCAACATCAAACTTGACAAGCATCTAAAGTATAATTCTGCCCCACTGTACAGGAAGTGAGCCACTTTTCAAACCCCAAAAATGTCAGCAGTGTGCTACTGAATGAAATCTTGGTGTTTGAGGCCAGATCTTTCTTATAAAGAGAGAGCTAGGAAGGGTTATTTACATTTATTGGCAGTGCCTGTGCAGCCCTAGGGTTATACAACCCTGTGCTGTTCTGGGGTCATAGAACCCAGTGCAGCTCTGGTGTTTTAAAACCCTGTTCCGTCCTGGGGTCATAGACCTCTGTGCAATTCTGGGGTCAGAGAACCCTGTGCAGTCCTGGGGTCATTTGTCTGAATAATGTGTAGGTAGGTGAAGCAGTTTCCACAGGTGCTGAAGATGAGTGTTGCCAGCACCTCCTGTACCTTGTAGAGCCCGTGTATTTTATTTGCAAACAGTACTGCACTAAGACTCATTCAACAAAAACAGTTGGAAGGGGTTCAGTAATCCGGAGTGGAATTTTATGTTTATGCTCAGAGCCAGATTTCTGGGCTGCTACGATTCAAGGCGAAACCGCAAAATGATTTTTCCTCTTCAAAACAAAATTGGAGGACAGATGATGGGTGCGAACAGCCTTTGGCTGCACAGTGCTGAGTGCACATGAGTGAGAGGTTTGGCGGGAATTCATGGCTTGTGACCACCAATTAATGATACAGAATATGAAATCCTGAGCTCATTATGCTGCATCAAAGCCCAGTCTGTGATCATTAAGTGATAGCTTAAAACATTTAAAAAAAATTGACCATCATCAGGTGGAGCTGAAACTGCAAGTATTGCCAAATCTTACCTATATCTTCAGATACTATTAGCTCCCAAACTCAACTATTATCAGTCTTTTGTATATTAATACTCATATAGAATCTCTCAGATGCTGAGATGAGGGTGATGCTCTTTTCTCAAGGGGAGGACATGGAGGCTAGTGACCTCCTCTAATCCAATATTGTATTTACAGGAAAGGCCTGTGGCAACCAGGTAAACCTTTGTCTGCCTATTAAGAGGTTAATAATGAGAAGCCTGTTGTGTTCTCCTGAGGCCATGGAATCTTTCTCCTTGGAGTGTGAATATTTCCAATTTGTGGTATTGGAGGCACATTTGTTACATTATACCACAACCAATACCTGGGGTTGCTGTATAAAAT
Source organism: Electrophorus electricus (assembly GCF_041902795.1). Taxonomy (NCBI): domain Eukaryota; kingdom Metazoa; phylum Chordata; class Actinopteri; order Gymnotiformes; family Gymnotidae; genus Electrophorus; species Electrophorus electricus. Next base: position 25,371,582 of record NC_137506.1, on the reverse strand, counting down.
ATAATGGTAAAACTAAAAATCCATTTTTTGTGTTTGTTGGCTGGACATGAGTTTGGATTTGTCATCAGTATAAAGTGTGTTAGTAGAATTTCTTTGCCTCTAGTCCAGTGTTGTGTTTTTTTTTTACTTGTTTGTTTTGCGTTTTTCATACCTTATTCAGCTCCTGGCCCTGGTAGAAAAATCTATTATACTCCACAAGTAAAAAAATAGGGATATGCGGGAATTACCATCATGGTTTTGCTAATGAGAACAGGAGGAGTAGAAAAAGAGAGCCATAGACATGGACATTGCCCTCCAGCTATTTTCAGCCGGTGGAGGTGGGGGAGGGGAGCTCCCTTCTTGAAGGAAGTGTGCTTTCATTTCAATACAACCGCATCTGCTTTCCATGTCCTTTCATTGCAACCCTTGGTGGACAGGCTCAGATCTTGGATGCTCTGGGTCCCTGAATGGCACAGTCCCTCTTACTCGCACAAAACCAACAAAGCCACCTTTAAATAAAGCCCCTGTGACCTCAGACAATGTGAGTGGGGAAATCGTCACACATTTGCTCTTCCAGACCTTCCCTCATGGGGTCATGCCCCCTTAAGCCACTCATTTCCCCAGTGTTAGCAGCAATTAACTTGTAATGAACCGATTTACAAACAAAACCAATTAATCGTATAGGAAGCACCTGATATGAGCGTACAGGGCTCAGAGTTTCAATCACACCACCCTGCTGCCTTTGCTCTCAGCTGAAGAAAGGAATCTGTGGGCTGTAGACGAGTGTAAATTAGTCCCCCCCAATCTCCTAGTTGCCTCAAAAAGCCGATGGAACACCTTTCACCACATTCCACGTATAATGAGGCAAGCTACACAAAGCTCAGAAAAGTCTGTATAGATGCCGTATGGCATATGAATCACGAAAAACACATCATCCTTAAAAATCAGAAATTAGTTTTGCAAATGTGATAACAAATTCCTGAGGAAAATATGTTTGTCACATTTGCATTTTATTGCTCCTGAACTGTTAAATTCAGATTTATGTATCAACAACAGCAATAAGCCACAAACAAACTGTAATCTCAAATATTATCTTAGCATAATTCTATATCAATAAAGTGTTTAATGATATTGAAGTCATAATGGACTCTCACATCTGTTGAGTAAGTTGAGTAATCATTTTCAAACCAATAGTTGATAAAAATGAATGTAAGAAATGTTCTGTATCCTTTTGTTTGAGGAAAGTTTTTGAAATGATTATTTATTTAATTTACTAAGCATATTGGTATCTATGGAACCTCTAAAAACAATTTCATGCCAACATATTTTAAAGAAAACATTCTCTTTAGAAAACATCAATGCACAACTCTCATCAGTATGCTCTTTCTTGATATTTGAATGTTGAGGAATCATAATTTTACATTGATATATAGGATAATCAAATTGTTTGGCTGAAAAGATACTTTAGGTTTATCTTGTGCAATATTTCATTATCACTGGATTTTCAAAACAAAAATATTTCAAGCCTATTACCTTATAAAACGTTTATTATATACCACAAAACATATTATGCACATCAGCAGCATGATTCCTCGGTGATAAGCTATTTTTCATTTGTTGGATGGTACTGCTTTTCAGTTTCAAATTATTCATTTGAAAAGAATTGTAAATAACTTTTTTGCAGGTAACCTCTTTCATATTTGCAGGTTTAACTCTAAAAAATTGGTCAAATTTAGATTTATGACTAGAAATGCTGTACTTATTGCATAAAATATACCATAGAATTTCCTCAGCAAAATACTCATCCATGTAGTTCACTGGCAAAACTGCCCAAACTAAGAGTGTCCCTTATTTTTGCAAGAATACCTTATGACCAATATAGGGGAGAGTTCACCATCCCTGAAGATGTCTATCGTGAGTGTCTGTTCTCTCAGATTTCTGCCTCCCCATCAACTTCTGCACCTCCCCAAGCCCATGAATGGGACAGTGGCTGAATAAGACAGGTCTCGCTGCCCTAGTATGGCCAAGTGACCTGAAGGTCAATGTGTCAATATGGAAACGGATGAGAAACCTGTTGTGTATAGGGGTAGCCTCGGTGAGCAATACTGCAGATCTATGGCAAGCAGAAGTTTGGACACGAGGCACAGGCCAAGTTCTGCAGAGGCAGCACATTGCCATTATTACCACAAATCCAGTTTGTGACTGGGTTTAAACAAGACCCTTTCTGAATGTTTGTATCACTCAGGTGATCTGCCAGTACCATAAATAGCACGAGTATTGTCACAGACAATTGTAAGACCTAAAAGGGGTGACTGCAATTAACCAGTTGTGTAGCATTCAGTTGACAGCAAATGCAAATATCATATATCTTCTTCTTGTAGTACCTTTGTTATGTATGTTTTCACAGGTTTATTGTAGATGTTAGTACTTAAGCTTTAAGTTCTACTCCTTTTTAGAAATATCAATATTCATCACAGTTGAAAATCAGGGTGCAAATTAAATTTCAACATTTGTTATAAAACTTTCCTGATGGCCTCCTGGGAAGGGTCTGCTGAGCAGCTAGCTAACAGTTTTATTCCTTTCATTTGAGTCTGTATGCACACACGAGGGACTGTTATTTTCAGAGCAGAAAAAATGTGTGCAAATATTAAAAATGGAAAGCAGCACACACCCGCTCATCGTCCGGGATCCCATGGGGGCAGGGTGATATTGGGCACACTACTCCAGTGTCAATTTATGCAGCCCAGTGCTTCCGTTGCATCCATTCATTATGGATGCTTCATGTTGCTGAAATACAGTGTTAAGAGGGATGAAGCAATAGGAAAACGCAAGCGGGAAACTTTAATTACCAATAGCTCAATTCATGACACTGTAAGATCCCCAGTGTAGTAAGTGATGTTTCGCATGTCTGAAATGTTGTCATCTGCAGTCTTCGAAGGAGAATACATGGCCTTTTTTTAAAGAGTTGAGAGTAGTCCATTTGTCTTGAAGCTCTAAAAAGGGGTAGAGGATAGAATTGTCTCATGATGTCAAATGTAGGATTTTTTTATTCTGTAATGTAGCCAGTAGTGAATTCTGATTCAAATGATGTTCAGTGCATTTGTTGTGTATTTTTATTGTATTCATTTTATGACCTTAGATTTTCTATAGCAATCTTCTGGTGTATTTTCCTATAAAACCAAAGATCATTTATATCCCCTAAGGGGTCATTTATATTGCTCTTCAAAAGATAGAAATTTACATACATTTGTTTAACTTGGTAATACAATGGCACTGACAAGCATCAACAGTGTCACAATAAGTCTAGTGTTTATGAGCGATGTCTTCTTTCAAGTCCAACAGAATTACTAAAAAGTTGCTGAAAACAAGTACTGGATTTCTGTTACAAATAAAGTATTCAGGCCTAAAATGCTGTCTGACCATGAAAAGTAAGGCCACTGATTATGTGTTCATCCTTTGAAATGTTATTGAAAGCACAAGAACCTATCAGTGGATTGAAGCAATTCCGCAATATCTTGGATAAACAACAACAAAATCTCTTAGATATTTGGCATGCTATAAAGTAAATTCATGATTCATCATTTGCATGATGCTATATCAGAATGTTCCCTTAGCCTTTTCCCTTTAAGCCCTGTTTGGGTCGTCTGTAGAGCTCTGAGATGTTTCTGTCTCCTTAAAGTGTCTCTAAGCTTATTTCCTTAGTGAAATCAGAGCTTTGTCATCACAGTTACAATTAATTGTCCAAATACTTCTCTCTGCTGATTTCAGAATAGTCTGCAACTTCGCTTCCCCTTTGACCCTTTCTTCTCAGTCATTAGCTTATCACTGGTAACAATGTTTTCCAGTGTTTGGTATCATCCTTCTCCTCTTGTTTGATGAATTCCCCACCAGAGGTTTGGGAGGGGGTAGCTGGCGGTCGGCCCCAGTCTGTACCCCACCCTACCCCCACCCCCAGCCCAATCCTCAGCCTGTTCTTCTCCATCAACAGCCACTCATTCAAATCATTAGAGAGTAATATCTCACTTTACCTCCCTCGTCTTTTCTGAGCCTCCTTGCTCTAGTTTGATGCCTGGGGGCCTGGTGTGTCAGCTCCGAGTGTGGCTTTCTGCCATGCCCCAGGTGTGCCCTGCGAGGCCGTCCTCGCACACTGTTTACGCTAAAAGTGCATGGTGAGGAGAGGACGTTTAGTAACACTCGTCAGGGGCCCCTTTGTGATGCTTATGCCCAGAAAAGGCCTCTCATCTGGACTGATGCTGGTGTTTAATAAATGTTTGGCCAGGCACTGAATTCTATTTCTCGGCCTGAGCTGCAATTGGGAATGTGCCTGCTCTCCTTAGAGCAGGATTGGTACAGTAGTAAACAGTTATTAACTGGATTTAAAATAAGGTATTTATAAGTTAGCCCAAATCTTTAGTGTAGCTTGTTGCGCCTGTTTATTTGCTGTGCATATCTTGTTATTTACAGGGCACAAACTGATTTCCAAAACACAGTCAATAATGAACAGTGTGTTTGATTTAAAGTCCAGTAATGTAACATGTCTATAGGTGAATCACACAGAAAGACAGAGTGGAAGAGAATCTTCCACCTGTGATCTACCTTTGAGATGGAGTAACATAACCACTCACATCACTTCCACAATCAGAAGATCCAGAAGACTCCCATACTTCACTCATCTACACTGAACATCTGGCTCCCAAAGCTGTATTTAATAACCACACAGCCTGTGGATCCATTACATTTACATCTGGCTACAATGTCACATCTACTTAATCTAATGTAATCATATTAGACATGTATTTCATGCAAATTCAATATATAAGAGCAGCAATTCAGGACACCAAGGAGTTTAGTGTTTTATAAAATGTTTAATAAAATCCGTTTCAAATAGATTGTTGTGATATATTTGTGAACAGCACTGACTGTTTTATTGGTGGAAAAATCTTAATATTAACTGTATCCGTTGTGTATGGTTGCTGATACTCCCCCAGTTACATCATTGAAAAATGAAATATTCTGTATTTGTGCTTTTTCATTGGGATGTTGCTTTAACATCAGAAATCTTGGACCTCTGTTGGATGATTATGGCGCTGCACTAAACAACATTACACAATAAGAATAAGAAGATAAGAAAATGAAAAGAGTATTATTAGAATCACACAAGATTATATTCCATTTATAAGTACACCCTGAAATAATGAAATGTTGGACAATACTAGGTCATTTCTGTGGGATACAGTATGAGGTAACGTAGAAAAGAAGTTATCACATTCTTTTTTTGTCAAAAATATAAACCAAAATAATCACCTTGAAAACATTTTTAAAAGTGCATGCTACTTAACACACTCAGCAGTTGTTTGGGCAACTACAGTTGTCTTAATAGATATAAGCTCATTTATGAGCCAGCTAACAGTGCAGTATTTCATACTTGTGACTTTTAAACATTGTAAAAATGACATCTTTCAGTTGAGAAAAATTCTCATGTCATTCATGCAATTCATGGCAGTTTTAAAGGCTGAAATTATGCTAATGTATGCTCTCTCTTGCTCTCTCTCTCTCTCTCTCTCTCTCTCTCTCTCTCTCTCTCTCTCTCTCTTACACTCTGTGTGAAGGCTATAAAACGAAGTGTACAAAGTGAAATGTCTTTAATGGTGCTCTCAAATAACAAAACATATTCTTCATACAATAGATTCTCCAAGTTCATCTGAATTAAGAATAATACGTGAAATTACTCTCTCCCCACAAAAGCCTCCTGTCTGCAGCAGAAGATTGACATGAGCAGGGAATAGTGCTCTTGGAATAACACATGTTTTTGCAAATCATGCCCATT